>NC_134486.1:120033474-120248474 GCF_040206685.1 Ascaphus truei | reverse complement strand
AAGGGAGGGCATATGTTTGGGTGTTAAAGGGGGATCTGTGTGCATATCAGGGGGGAGGGGTCTGTGTTGGTATGAAGGGATGAATATGTGTGGGAATGAAGGGAATGAATATGTGTGGTATGACAAGAGGAATATGTGTGGGTAAGAAGTGGGAGATCTCTGTGCATACTAAGGGGGGGATCTTGTGTATATGAAAGGGGGACAGTATGGGTATAAAGAGGAGGGGTCTGTGCAGGTATGAAGTGGGTTCTAAGGGGAGATGGGGGGGAAGGGAAAGTATGGGGGACAAGTGACTTTTGGCAAAACCAGAACCAAAACCAAGGTCCCTCTCTCCTCCAGAAAATCCATATTTCAGGCTCTGGATGGAACGCTACCTTTAGGTAAGATGTGCTTAATGTCACGTCATTGAAAGCTATCTTAACATGACGTTAAGCCTGTGCTAATGTGATGCGGGCATGGATTTTGCATATTGTTAGCTTTGTGGATTTGCGTTAATTTCAGGGAAAATAGCATCCATTACCACTTTTTGTAATGTGACCTTATGACCCCTGAGTTAACAGAGAACTGTGCATCTAAATTTTAGCCCCTTATTTTATTTTAATCCCCTTTAGCACCACATACATGTCACCCTTCCCATGTTACTGACTACAACATTGTTTTATTTTCCACAATCCTGAATACAGTTGAGGAAATTCAAAGAATACAATATAAAATTGGTAGTGTATGAACCTGCTAAAAGGGCCTGCCTTGATGTGGCTGCAGGCTTAACATGTGTTGGCCAAAAGATTGAACTAAATGACCCATATATACGAGAAGAAAATATAGTTACGTAGTTTAAACTCGGTTGCATTTAGACTACAGATACTCATCCTCAGAGGCGGAACTAGGGGGAGTTAGCGGGGCAGCTGCCCTGAGCGCAGACTGAGTGGCAGGGGCAGAAATGCCCCCTGGCTCCTGTGTTATGGCAGTCTGTCACAGGTCACATTGTGATCGGCTGCAGTGCTGAGTGGCAGGTGTTGGTGCAGCAGCGATCAGTGAGGAGGGAGAGTGGGAAGGGGAGGTAGAGCAGAGAGTTGACGGTAGAGGCTGTGGGCGACCGTAGGGCATAGACCTGCTGGACACTGATAGCCCCTCCCATCCATGACATGAGCGGGGGGGGGGGGGTGAGGAGTGGCTGTGGGACGTGTAAGTATTGTATGTGCAAGTATAATATCTGTGTGTCAGTGCTGTGTGTGTAAGTATGCAGTGAGTCTCTGCTGTGTGTGTGTAAGTATGATTTCTGTCTGTGTTGTCAGTGTGCATTTTTATGCTATCTGTCAGTGTACTGTGTCAGAGTGTGTAAGTATGCCGTCTTTCAGTCTGTCAGTGTGCTGTGTGTCAGCGTGTGTAAGTATGCTCCTTATCTGTGCTGTGCGTCAGTGTGTGCAAGTATGCTGTGTGTCAGTGTCTGTCAGTGTGCTATACAGTATGCTGTGTGTGTTATGCACAGTTGGAAGAAGTTGCCCTGGGCCCAGTTACTCTTTTGCTCATCCTATATTTATATTTACAGTATATTGATTCAGTGGAAAGCAAATAAAAAAACTCCAGTGGAACATTATACAATGATGTCTTATGAGGGGGAATAATAAATTCCTTCCTGACACCAGTAATGGCAATCAAATTTCTCCCTGATCAACATCCTTCCCATGTTTACTTATTTGGTATATCCATGTATACATTTTCTTTCTAAAGAGATCTAACTTTTTCTTAAAGATATTTATTATATATGTCATCACAGTCTTCATGGGTAATTAATTTCACACTTGAACTGCCCTTACTGTCAAGAACCCTTTCCTTTGTTGTTGGTGAAATCTCCTTTCCTCCAACCTTAAGGGATAACCCTGTGTCGTTTGTAACATCCTTGGGATGAATAGTTCTTTTGAAAACTCTTGGTATTGTCCCCGGATACATTTGTCTTTTTTTATGGAATGGTGCCCCAAACTGTACTCCATATTTAAAGTGTGGTCTTACAAAGAATGTACAGTATACAGTGTCAAAATGATGCCAAATTTCTTCCCTTCCATTCATACAAGATAATATCTTATTCGCCTTTGCTGCTACTGCCGACATAGAGCATAAGATTTTTATCTAAAAGCAATCGTTAATCCTTCTCTATCAATGACTGAGCTAATTTTGTCCCATTTAGTTTGTATGTTGCCTGTTTATTCTTGTTTAACCATACACTTGTCTCTATTAAACGTCACCTGCCAATTACTTGCCCAATTTTCCAGTCTATCCAAGTCCTTCTCTAGAGATATTGCATCCTGCTTTTATTTTACTACCTTACATCATATAGTGTCATCAGCAAAGATGGAGACTTGTTATTAATAAACAATTTAAAAAGCAGGGGTCCCAGTTCTGAACATTGAGATACTCTAATCAGAACTTTAGCCCAACCTGAAAAAGTTCAATTTATGACAACTCTCAGTTGTCTATCCTTCAACCAGTGTTCAATCCAGGTGCAAATACTTTTACCCAGACCAATTAAGCAGATAGACCAGACCAATAAAGCAACTTTGTACACTAACTTCTTGTGTGGCACCGTATCAAAAGCATTTGCAAAATCAAAGTAGACTACATCAACTGCATTGCCCTTGCCTAAATTCCTACTTACCTCCTCAAATAAACTAATTAGGTTAGTTTGGAACAACCTATCCTTCATAAATCCTTGCTGACTATTACTAATAATGTTATCCATTAGGTCTTCCGGAATTTTATCCCGTACTAAACCTTCAAGTAGCTTCCCCACTATTGATGTCAGGCTTACAGGTCTGTAATTCTCTGGTAGTGATCTAGCTCCCTTTTTAAATATAGGCACCAGCTCTACTTTACACCAATCTTAAGGTCCTAATTAAACAAATAATTTGTCATATTGGATGTGCAGGGTGTTTGAGCTCGCTAAGATTTGGAGCTAACACTAAACAGTTCATATGAAGGCCCTCTGTGACTTATTTATTTTGGTTTGGTTGGTATTTGGGTTCTTTTAGAAATAGAATGGCACAGTGAAAAATGCCAAAGATGAAAAAGATCAAACACCACTCTTCTGGGCTTTGAAAAATAGCAAATTATTTATATACAGTAGCAAAAACTATCAATGTTTAGGCACCCTTTACCTAAAGCATTTGTGAAAAAAAGATAAAGCAGAAAGTAAAGGTAAAATGTATATAAAATATAAACATAATGTTTACAAGTGGATAGTGGAAAAATAATAACCCCATTTATACAATTAATACATAAAATAGATTGGGACATGTATAAAAGGGGCATTTCAAAATTGTGTTGTACTATAGGTCAAGATTTGATAATATATGTAACTCATGACAACATATAAACCTAGACTAATTTGTAGAGATTACCAACTAAGCTTCTCCTTCATTGGAACATCATGCACCTGTGGCAAGATACCTGCTGTTATTATAAGTGCTTCTTTTTTCTGTTTTGTTTCATACAGTAAAAACGTCGTTATTTAAGAACACAGTTCTGGCCCATGATAATGCACAAGTTAATACGATAAATCACATGTATCTATAACGTACAGTAAGTCAAATACATATATTCATTTCAAGTTTCTTTATCCAGTGAAATATTTCCTTCCTTATATTATTCAATAATATAATTACGGTTGATTGCTAACATTCGGAATTTAATTGCATTAGAAGTAAAGAGTTTTCCCTGAGTATTTAATGTAACTCCCCCTCAAGACATCATCAGCATTTCAAACACGGGACTGACTGTATCAACTATACTGAACAAACATAAGAAAGTTTCAAAAGAGCTCGTGTATCATTGAGGATTAGGAAATACGCAGTTTAAATAAAGCTTGGGTAACATTGCTTAATTAGATAATTGCTCACAAGGGCCTGCACATTTGAGCGGATTTCACATAATTCAATATGGAATTCAAAGGCTTAGAAAAGTCTCAGGATACACAGGATACAGTAAAATAAAGGATCATCTGGTATACAACATTTGTAATATTGTTTGTGATGAAATGAAAAAAACACAAGGCAACATAGTAATGAATGGGAAACCCATCAACCTGCATTTCCAAACTTGTTATATTTGAAGTTCACCCATTTGTTTGCCTCTGCGTTGTTTTTTTTTTATACTGAAGTTTATGGGGGACTACATAATAACCTTCATGGAGAGTCATAGGTTCCAAAAACAGATGTTAACATGTCATGCAGAATATGCACTAAGGAAATAAGCAGGACATTTATTTCAAACATTTACTACGTTTTCAAACTTTATCGCAAAAGTTTGCGGGTTTTTAATGTTTGACCATAGCTGTATATATGAACTTCTTTATGGAGTTGTACTAATTTTCTCCAAATTATTACTATAATTTAAAGGTTTAAATCATCAATATGTGCTGCTGAAATATCTGAGTTGTGAGGTCCCCCAGAGTTTAACTTCAGAACTCCGAGCTCCAGGTACCACACCCGGGGACCACATCTCATGAACCTGGGGTCCCCTCCCCAGAGCTTGGAGTACTCTTCTATTTTTGTCCATAAGATTTACAATTACAAATCTTGAGAATCTGATGATGCTGGAGCTCTAAGCCCTTCAAGTAAGCTCTGGGCACCCACTGATTGAAATGACTGTTGTAATGTCAAACCACCGGTACCCAAAAAAAAAAGGTCACCGCTAAACTGAGTCTTACCAGACTCCACCAGCCAGGAGAGTGTCTTAGCCCTACTGACTACAAGGGAATCCTGTTCTGGCTTTGGCAAATAGGTGCCTAAATGCACAAAAATAATCCTACCCTGAATCTACCTGGATGGTAGTGCGCCACTAACTGGGGCCACTAGGGGGACCACCCAAGAGCTATGTTCTTACTGTATATCTGGGGTATTTGTGGATATGATGTAACACACCAGGCTTTTATATTTATCTCATTATATTTTTATTTTAATAATGATAAATAATATGAAAGCCTATGTGTAACTCCATATCCATCCATAGTTATATGACAGCAGTTGTAGTGACTGTGATGATGAGGAGAGCAACTGACTCTCTATGTCCCTATGTCTACCTTTTCTGATGTCTGAGGTACCTCCCATCCACTCCTGGTAACCACAGGCTCTCAGGGGGAGACACAACCTTGGTACTATGCCCTGGTGGTTTCTGGGGGTAATGGGACCTCCTCCAACTCAGAAGTCACAGGGCTCCAAGAAAACACACAATAAAATACTGACAAAAATACTGTGAACACAAACTGTCCCTGTGTATACTTTTAATCAGTGATTTCTGGAGATTATGAGACCCCAATCAATGTAGGGCTCCCAAAACGCACAATAGCAAAATACCACCAAAGGTTACTGCACACAAAAATAACAATGCAAAGAACAACATGGGCTTGCACTCAATCATGGTCATAGAACTAAGGGGTTGTATCTATGAAAAGATACAGTACACAAAAGGATAATATACAGTCCACAGCAGCAAAATAAAAGGGAATGTATATAAACAATCCTACATCTTACACAGAAGGGGTCTCTGGGCAGGTGTTATAGGTCCATAAGGTTCAAAAGGGGGTCCTTGAGTCTACCCATAGTGACAGGCAGTTGCAAGGTCCAGATAATCAAGGGAGAGGCTTTCCACCGATTGGTGTACCCAAGAAAGCATGAGATTGGCAACTGCCAGCTCCCTGGACCTTTAAACTATTCCTTTCCCATTATCTCCTGTAGAACTGGAGCCACACTAATCAAAAAAGTATGGGCAAGGGATTGTTCCATTAGAAAGGGGCCACATAATAGGCCTGCCCTTGCCCCACTCTAGGCAGGGTTTAGGGATTGGCCAAGCGGTCGACCATATTTTGAAACAAAGACTCCTTTATTTGCACTGTCGCAGGGCAGGTGAGCAAAGTAATTACCCTCCCCCTCTTGGTCATAGGACGCCCCAAAAAACAGGAGCATTCACAGTTCTGCTGCCGCTGGCATGGAGTGCCCTCTCTGATCCGCTGGCACAGGGGAGCAGGAAAGAGGCAGTGGGAGTGAGGATCGGCGGCAGTCACATGGTGCAGTGGGTCCCCCCCGATGCATACAGGCCTGCTCTCTGCTGCCAGATTAGAGCAGGAGGGAGGCAGCGTGAATCGGAAGGCCATCCGGAAATGCAGAGGGGATGCAGTGTGGCCGCCGCCATAGCAATAATCCCCCTAACCCCCCTGGCTAGCATGGAGCGTTCTCTCCCACCTCTCCTCCTAGGCAGAGTTGAGCAAGTGGGCCTGGGAGTGAGATGGCTGGCAGCAAGGGGACAGCTACTGAGGCAGAGGGATTGGACAGCAAGCAGCAGGTAGAGGCACATGGGGTACAGGAAATCCAGGGAGGCCAGGATCACTGAGGGTACTCAAGGGGCGGAGGAGCAACTGCGGGTGCCAGTGCGGTCCTCTCCAAGGACCAAAAAACAGACTGTGGCATTTTGATGGGGTTGCTGCTTTAAAGGTGGTCCTAAACTATATGTTTAGAAGTTAGACTATTTAAAAAAAATCTTGCATAATATACATCGAAGTTCTAAGACATGCTTAAATAGTACTTGACATGTGCTAGAGGAGGTGACTTTGAATAAATGACACCCGACAAAATCAGGAAACAACCTGCCTGATATGTCCACCCATTGTATCGAAATATTATTTAATGGTTCACTTTTAAGACAGAGATATCAAAACATTTGTAGATTGTATGAAATATGTTCCAATTTGAAATTACCTTGGCCAAATGAGAATTGATCCATTTAGTAAATGTTCTCTTTTGGACGGCCTCCTGCTCATCTGGAAAAGAAGGAGAACAAAATCAGGTCAGATGTTGCCAGAGATCGCCAGTGAATTTAATTAGAATAGGCTGTTTGGTTTTGGTGTCATCCTTTGTTCTTCCAGTGGACTAATGATATACCAACGTGCCCTCTAAGATCACAGTAACATACAGTAACAGGTCAGTTTACATCGTTTATGTAGTAACTAGTAGTGATCAGTCATACAGTATTCATATTCATTTTGTAATGGCGGTCCTCCAAGACTGCTACATTTATATCAGAATATATTTATGAACAGAGAGTGCTAAGTTAGCCTTCCAAATGATTAATACTATTGAAGTGGTTCGACAATTTTGAAATATTTGAGAACCTCTGATTTCACTTTATTTAGAATTTATCAGTTAAAAACCTGTGACACAACAACATGTACAGCAGGAAAGAGCTCTTAATATTAGGAGAAATAAAATGTATCCATATATACCCAGCTAGACGTCTTAGCTCAGGGTGTACAATCGTTTCCCTTTGCGCCACCTGCCAGCCCTCCTCCCCTGCTTGCGCCACCCCCCCCCCTCCCCAACCCCTGCTCGGCTCATCAAATGATGCTGCGGGTCATGTGACGTCACGTGACCCTGCTGGCTACCATGACGAAGCGTCGCTGGAAACCAAGGTAAGTTAGTTACAGAAGCCTTGTGTGGTCCCCCGGCATTTAATTTAAATGCCTTGGGAGAGAGCGCGGGACCTCTGTAAAAGCCAGCCCCCCCCCCCCTGAAAATCTCACACACCCCAGTTTGCGCACCTCTGTCTAAGCTGATAAAATTGACAAACAGGATTAGTTTTTTGATACAACTAATGCTGCTTGTGCCCTAGAATTGACCAAGATTTTCACCAGACATGATACCTGATCCCTGTTCTATGTACTGTATACAGATTTGACATCAGTATTGCTACCTTTCACCATCACTGAAATGGAATATGTAAGCGATAACTGGCAATTTTTTTTGCTACAGTACACTACTATCAGATAGTATGTATGTGTGTATGTATGTCTTTATTTATATAGCGCCATTAATGTACATACACGTGACAATCTTATAAATAACAAATAATACAAATAGCAGATCATGGGAATAAGTGCTTCAGACATAAAAGTAACATTTTGGAAGAGGAGTCCCTGCTGCGAAGAGCTTACAATCTAATTGGTAGGTAGGAAGAACATACAGAGACAGTAGGAGGGAGTTCTGGTAAGTGTGTCTGCAGGGGGCCAAGCTTTATGTATCATGTGTCTAGTATTATCCACGGTGCTAATCATATGCTTCTTTAAGCAAGTGTGTCTTAAGGTGGGTCCTAAAGGTGGGTAGAGAGGGTGCTAGTCAGTTATTGAGGGGGAGAACATTCCAGAGGTGTGGGGCAGTCAGTAAGAAAGTTTTAAGGGGGGAGAGGGCTTTAGAAACAAAGGGGGTACAGAGGAGGCATCCTTGAGCAGAACACAAGAGTTGGGATGGTGCATAGAGAGAAATTAGGGCTGAGATGTAGGTGGGGGGGGGGGGGGTAGTGCAGAAGAGTGTAAAGCTTTAAAAGTGAGGAGGAGATTTGAGTGCGAGATGTGGGATTTGATAGGAAGCCAGGAGAGTGATTTCAGCAGGGGAGATGCTGAGACAGATCTAGGAAAGAGTAGAGTGATTCTGGCAGCAGCGTTTAGGATAGATTGTAGGGGAGACAGGTGAGAGGCAGGAAGGCTGGACAGCAGGAGGTTACAGTAATCAAGACGGGAGAGAATGAGGGCCTGAGTCAGAGTTTTAGCAGTTGAGCAACAGAGGAAAGGGTGTATCTTTGTAATATTGTGGAGGAAAAAACAACAGGTTTTAGATACGTTTTGAATGTGAGAGGAGAATGTGAGAGGAGTCGAGTGTGACAACTAGGCAGCGTGCTTGGGCTACTGGGTGAAAGATAGTACTTCCAACATTAATGTGGAAGGAGGTAGTAGGGCCAGGTTTGGGAGGAATATGAGGAGCTCTGTTTTTGTCATGTTAAGTTTAAGTTGGCGGTGGGCCATCCAGGATGATATCGCAGATAGACATTCAGAAACTTTGGTGTGTAGGGTTGAAAAGTAAATTTGTGTGTCGTCAGCATAGAGGTGATATTTAAACCCAACAGATGTGATTAGCTCACCTAGAGAAAGTGTGTACAGAGAAAAGAGAAGAGGTCCCAGGACAGAGCCCTGGGGTACCCCCACAGAGAGATTGATAGAGGAGGAGGTGTTAGCAGAGGAGACACTGAAAATATGATGGGTGAGGAAAGATGGGATCCAGGATAGAGCTTTGTTACGAATACCAAGAGTGTGGAAAATGTGAAGGAAGAGAGGGTGGTCCACAGTATCAAATGCTGCAGAGAGGTCGAATAATATGAGCAGAGTGTAATGACCTCTGTCTTTGGCAGCATGGAGGTCATTAGTAATTTTAGTGATATAGTTATAGCTTTAGCATACATCTGAGGAACTTAATTTGAGAGAGGGTTACCTTATTCACCGCCTATCGCAGTGGAGGTGTGTTATAATATCTGAGGAGAGAATCTATCCTCAATTTTAGTATGTGCCTCAAATGCTGATAATATTGTAAATTTATGTGAAGTTGAACCAAAAACTAGAACTATTTTGATTTCAGTTGTTCCTCTTTTTCTCCCAGGACTGAATTTGATTTGGTTTTAACCAATTTTGTTTATAATTCAATACCCTTATTTTTAATTGAATTTGACTAAAGTATCATGTTTTAATTTAATCTGCTACTCTTAAATGTTGTGGTTCAGAATGCAACACACAGAGCCTCCTTTTTCTTATCTCATGTAACTGTCATAACTATAAACAATTTATTTTCACTCATGCCTCGGTTATACCCGACCATTCAAAGGCCACGGGGGTTATGTGCAAATAAATTATTTATAAGGCAGTCTTGCTTTCCGTATGCCAAACATACACATTAACTTGTATATATCAATATACACACTCTGGAAACAAAAATATGAGTAACTAAACACAACCCTTTAAAGAAGCACTGTAAGCGCTTTTATTTTATATTTATTTTTTGACAGTAACAGGGTTGAAGTAGGGTTCTTTGGAGCTGGAGCTTTTTCATTTCAGCTCCGGGGACCCCCAGCTTCTGGAGATACAAAGGGCCAGGAGGCCTTAAAACATTGCTCTATTGTGCCCATACAGCAGTGTGTGTATCTGATAACTTTTCCTCTCCCTATGTATGCTGATTTTGTCTGTACAGGCGGTCCTCGTTTTTCGATGCTTCGTTTTACGACGAACGGCTTATCCGACGCTATTCAATGCATCCCTATGGCTGGTTTTACGACGCCTGAACGGCTTATCCGACGCTCTTACGACGCTTTACAAAATTGCTACAATTGCCCAATCAGAAGGCTGCAGGTTAGGGAAATTATTCTGAACAGTCTGTGTTTAGTGGTGTATTTTAGGCCGTAACCATGTCTGATAAAAGCAAAAAACAAAGTGCTGTTACTCCAAAAAGGATTAGAAAATCTATTACTTTGGAGACCAAACAAAACATAATAAAGCGCTCTGAGAAAGGAGAGATGAACACAGAAATTGGACGTGCCTTGGATATACCTCGCACAACTATTGTGACAATAATAAAAGATAAGGCAAGAATCTTGGAACAGATGAAGGACTCCGCCCCTATGCAAGGTACCACAATAAGGCAACGTGTTGGGCATATTGCTGAGGTAGAAAAACTCCTCATCATATGGCTGGAAGATCAATCCCAGCGTCATGTGCCCATTAGTTTAACCTTAATTCAGGCAAAGGCTTTGAGTCTTTATGAGGACATTAAGCACCAGCATGGAGAAGGGTCCACTGAGGAAACATTCACTGCAAGTAAGGGCTGGTTTATGCGGTTTAAAGAGAGGGCAAACTTGCATAACATTAAAGTGACCGGTGAAGCTGCTAGTGCTGATGAGGAGGCAGCTAAAACATTCCCTGTTACACTGGCCAAAATTATAGAGGACGGTGGCTATTGCGCACGTCAAGTTTTCAATGTTGACGACACTGGGCTCTACTGGAAGAAAATTCCCAGTAGAAGCTACATTGCAAAAGAGGAACAATCTATGCCTGGTTTTAAAGTTGCAAAGGACGGGCTGACTCTTCTGCTTGGATCAAATGCTGCAGGTGATTTCAAGCTAAAACCTTTGCTTGTTTATCATGCAGAAAACCCATGGGCATTTAAGGGTTATGCAAAGAGCACACTTCCAGTGATTTGGAAGTCCAACCGTAAGGCATGGGTAACAGGGAGCCTTTTTGAGGACTGGTTCCAGCATCAATTTATCCCAGCTGTGCAAATATATTGCATAAGCCAGAACCTTGATTTTAAAACATTGCTGCTCCTGGACAATGCTCCTCGCCATCCCGTGTACCTGGATGACCATCATCCAAACGTCATGGTGGTGTTCATGCCCCAAAACACCACCACATTGATACAGCCGATGGACCAGGGGGTTATCGCTTCATTCAAGACCTACTATCTTAGGCGAACATTTGCCCAGGCCATTAGAGCAACTGATGTGGAAGGAGGTCCAACCTTGAAAGAATTTTGGAAGGGTTACAACATTCTCCTTGCAGTAAGAAACATCGGAGAGGCATGGAATGAGATCAAACAATCCAATTTAAATGGAGTTTGGCGTAATTTGTGCCCTGATTTGTGTCAGATGTCCAAGGCATTACAGAGACTGTTGCAGAGGTTACAGAAACTGTTGTGCAAATGGCTAGAGATCTCAACTTGGAGGTGGAAACCGAGGATATTGAGGAGTTGCTCGCCTCACATTTTAACGATTTGAGCAATGAAGACCTGATGCAATTAGAAGAGCAAAAAATTGCTGAAGAGGAGGCCCACCAACCTGCTGAAGTGGCACAGCCACGTAAATCTTTTTCAACCAAAATGTTGGCTGTGGCATTCAAGCACATTGATAGCGCGCTGGCCATATTTGAGGAAAATGACCCTAACATTGAACGGAGTTCAACAGTCAGTCGCGGGGTGTCCAACCTAATCAGCTGCTATAGGGAGATCTACAGGCAGAAAAGGAAAGGATCTGTCCAGACTTCATTGAAGAGCTTCTTACAGAGGCCCAAACCTTCAAGCCCACCTACAACACCTCCAAAAAGTCAGTTGTCCATTGAAGATCCCCCCCAATTATCTTCCTCCAATAAGGGATGTTTTTTTTTTGCTCATGTACATTACTGTACAGAATACAGTATAGTTTTATTTTTATAGTTTTATTTTACAGTTATGGAATCAATAAATTTAATGTTTACATCATAATCTATGTGTGTGCTGCATATCTTATTGCTTGAGTAAAATATTTTCTGTATTTTAGCATTAAAAATGCCTTCAGGAACGGAACGTTTGATTTAAACGGTGTTCCTATGAGAAAATGTGATTCGCTTTACGACGCTTCGCTATCCGACGCCATTTTGAGAAACGCATTGTGTCGGATAACCGAGGACACCTGTATTGCTGTGTGCATGTGTCATTTCCAAGAATCCCTCGCTGCAGTATGCGTGTGTATGTGTGTGTGGTTGTGGGTATGGGTGTATATATATATATAAAAATATAAATTGTGATACGATCACTGTCTCTAAGTGCTGGAATAAGGCAGCTATGGGACTCAGAGAGTTAATTTCCCCTAAAGTAGCTAGTTCAGCTTCAGATAATCAGGGTGAATTGCTGAATGAACAAGGACATGTTTTAAGGCAGACACAGGGAGCTGCTATGATGAGAGAGAATTTTGTTCCCAGAGAAGGGGGACAGAGCAGAGTTCTTCCCAGCTGTGAAAGCTGGCACAGTCCCCTAGGCCCGCTGGACGGTGGTCGCAGAGCCTGCTGGGACTGCCTGGGTTGTTAGTCCCAAGAAGAGGAAGGAAGGACCAGAGACCGTGCTGAAGCAAGGATGGCCTGTCCTTAACATTGGACTTATAGAGGAGAGATTCTCTGAGCTCTCGTGGGGCTGAGCTCCCATAGGAAGGGAGGACGTGAGACTGTGCTGAAGCGGGGATGTCTGGTCCAAGCCCTGGAATAACAGATATGAGAACACTATATTGCTGTGTGCAGAGACTGTATATGTTTATCTACGACAGTACCTGTTTTGGGGTGGTAACCAGCTTAGCTGTCCATCCAGTTATTAAGGGCTTAAGCTGCATGTGTAGTTAGTCTCCTAAGTGGAGTAGCATTTATTTTATGATTTGTTTTGACTTAAAGGGACCTACTAACAGAGAACTTTTTTTTATTCCCCCTCCCATGCTCAAGCCACCACAGTGACTTGGGTTCTCCTGCTTGTAACTGTTCTCCCGAAGTAGGACAAGTTCTATTACTCTCCCCAAACATCTTCAGCCGGTTGGCGAGGAAGGGCTTTAGGGTTTTTGACGCAATCCTCCGTCAAGATTCCGGACATCCTCATCTTCATTTCTTTGGCCAGAAGGCCAGCAAGAAAGTCAAGACTTTGTTTTTTTGCTGGAGCCCAATCACCCAGGTTGTTTTCTCTCCGAAGATAGATGGTGACAAGCCGTGCATAAGCATGCTGCATCTACTACACACACAAACCCCGACCAAAAAAATGGCCGGGTGGGTTTAAAAAATTCTCGTTTCCTTTAGCAAAAATGCCCAGTGAGCGATGAAAGTGAGGGAAGTAAATCCTCAAAGTTAAGTGTCCATACTGGGAACAGTTCAAAGTACCAGTGTGTTTTTTCAGAAGGGCTTAACGTGTCCACAGTGAGCTTCAAACAGACATCACTCTACGACTAACATCCCCCCCGTTTGCCAGCTAGGTGTGCACAGACCCAATAAAATCTCAGGCTCTCATCCCACATCTCAACAAGGCCAGAGGACCAAATGTGCCCATCCTTCATCTGCCACAGGTAAAATAAACACTTTACTATACTAAACACTATACTTGATCTTAGCCAAAAGGCCAAGAAATAGTACTCACAGACCACTATTTAACCTTCTGTGTCTCATCAGTGCAAGATTGGTTACAGGTTATGCAATGTGATGCTGGTATGTGGGTATTACCAGATATTAAAAAAATTATGGTGGGTAAAAAAAAAAGTGAGAAAAAAAACATTTTCATGTGTCAGACAGGTCTGCAACCCTGCTTTTTCCATTATCTCTTGGCAAACATTGCTTCCACTGCAGCCAGGGATTATGGGTAATGACATGCAAATGAGCACAGTGTGTCACTCTTTACTTCTTATCCATTTTAAAATGGAGCCCTATATTATACTATGGTCGGGATTTGCATTGTAGAATTTGGAGATAAGAAAGTAATCAACACAGACCCCGGAACCAGTTTCTTGGGAGTAAGTTATACTGTGCCTGTAGTGAACCACGGCTGGTTTACACAGCAATGTTTTTTCAGTCTTTGTGCCTAATGTCAGTGCATGCCGAATAATACATTACAGGGGAACACAGTTAGAAAACAGTGATGGGATCAACAAGTCATGGAAGTAAACAATGTGATGAGGGAATCCCTAATACAAAGAGCTTTCAATTTCTAGTGAAGTTCATTTAACCCTCTGGGGCTGAATGCATCATATTGTATGCTGCACCACACAGGGAAACACATTACTCAGAGAACTGTTTCTGAAAGGAGTTAGCCTATTACATGTAACTGTAATTTGTAACTAAAGAAAATGAATGGGCCAAGAGCTGCCTTAAGGCTTACTGCCACTTAAATCTGGGCCAGAGTGAATTAAGAGATTCAGAGCATGAGCTATGCTTTCAGATCTATCAATAACAAAGCGTTTGAAATATAGGTAGACAATATATGATTTCCTTTTGTAAGAGAACAAATTCAGGGCCTTATTCTGTAACTTCCAAAGCAGCAGTTTGGGTCGTTTTCTACTGAAAACCCCATTGAAGTTTATGTGGATTTTCCAGTAAAAACGGCCCAAACTGCTGCAGTAGAGATGGACAAAACTTTTGCCAACATTCGAATTTGCCACGAATATGGCGTTTCTTGGCAGCCATGCATATTCACTGCTTAGGTTTAAAGAGGCAATCCAAGCAGGCGATTTATTTGCAAATTTTTATTTAACATAGGATTGAAGCAGGGGGTCTCCGGTGCTGAACCCCATTAATTTGAGGGATCCCTTGCTTCCGGAGATACTTAACTTCATAGGGGGTGCCGGTAACCACTCCGTTCGGATCACGTAATGGCTGCTTACTAAAGCTCCCCCGCCCTGTGGGCCAATAGAAAGCCGTGATGTCCTCCACATTATGTGGGATTTCGATTGTCACACATGACATGGAAGCTTTCAAAAGAAGAGAGATACAGGCACCCCCTTCAGAAGTAAGTAACTCTGGAAGCAGGGGGTCCCCGGAGCTCAAATTAATGGGGCCCGCTTGGATTGCTCCTTTACAAAATGACAAACACCGAACTTGGTGTGCATGCAATACCCCCCGCCACCACACATTTCGTTGCGAATGTCTATACATTCAATTTTCCCAGAAGTTCCAGACCCTCAAATAGGTTCCCATCTCTCTCCCTCTTCTTCCCCCCTTCTTTCTATCTCTCCCCCCCATATCTCTACCTCTCCCCCTGCTCTCTCTCTCTCCCCAGTCTCTCTCTCCCCCCGTATCTCTACCTCCCCCCTGCTCTCTCTCTCCCTCTTATCTCTCTCTCTCGCCCCCCTCTCTCTCTCACCCTTCTCTCTCTCTATCTCCATTCTCTCTGCCGCTTCTCTCTCCTCCCCCTTCTCGCTCTCTCTCTCTCTCTCCCTTCTCTCTCCTCCCCCTTCTTGCTCTCTCTTTGTCTCTCTCCCACCCTTCTCTCTCCCCTTCTCTCTTTCTCTCCGCCTTTCTCCCTTTCTCTCTCTCTTTCTCTCCCCCCATCTCTCTCCCTCCCTCCCCCTCTCGTTTGAAGGGAGGTTAATAATGTATGTATGTATATATATATATACAGTGCTCGACAAACCCGGTCGCCAACTCGCCAGCTGCGATCGGATATTGGCTCGTGGCCAGTAACCTTTCCCCTGCTCTGCAAAAAAAAAATCCCGTTCGTAAAAAAAAAAAAATTCGTAGTTGATTGGCTGTGACGTGGGATGGAGTTGCCAGGACTTCAAACCGCCCTTTCTGCACGGGTAAGTAATGGGGGGGAGGGGGTTGAGTGCGTGTGTGTCTGCTGCTCCTCCTCCTCCTCATATCCTCCTGTATAATTGTGTCAGCTCCTATAATTTACAATTTACTGATCCGGTCATGGAGGAGTTTGGACAGATTCTTCAGGTGGGGGGAATTTAATGCACTTTAAATATTTATATACTATAGACACTGATACTGTACATCCTTCCCCCTCTCTCCGGTGCTGCCCGCACGGGTCGGAACATACTGTAAAAGCCGGGGGTTTCCCCCCCCCCCCCTCCGGTCCGCGCGGGTCACATACTGTACTGTCCGGGGTGTTTCTCGCCCCCCCCCTCCGGTGTTCCCGCTGCCCGCGCGGGTCACGTAGTGGCCGGGGTGTTTCTCGCCCCCCCCCTCCGGTGTTCCCGCTACCAGCGCGAGTCACGTAGTGGCCGGGGTGTTTCTCGCCCCCCCCCCTCCGGTGTTCCCGCTACCAGCGCGAGTCACGTAGTGGCCGGGGTGTTTCTCGCCCCCCCCCCCTCCGGTGTTCCCGCTGCCCGCGCGGGTCACGTAGTGGCCGGGGTGTTTCTCGCCCCCCCCCTCCGGTGTTCCCGCTACCAGCGCGAGTCACGTAGTGGCCGGGGTGTTTCTCGCCCCCCCCCCTCCGGTGTTCCCGCTGCCCGCGCGGGTCACGTAGTGGCCGGGGTGTTTCTTCGCCCCTCCCTCTCCTGTGTTCCCGCTGCCCGTGCGGGTCTGCAGATGTTGCAGTTTCCGGTGATTCTCTCCCCTCGGTGCTCCCGTTGCTCGCGCGGGGCGGGAGGAAGTAGCGGGGTGTTTCTCCCCTCCGGTGCACGTCCCTTCCCGTGTGTGTGTATGGGTATGAGAGAGAGATTGAGAGTGTGTGTGTGTGAGTGTGTGTGTGTGTGTGTGAATATGTGTGTATGGGAGAGAGAGATTGTGTGTGTGTGTGTGGGAGAGAGAGATTGTGTGTGTGTGTGTGTGTGTGTGTGTGTGTGTGTGTGTGTGTGTGTGTGTGTGTGTGGGCGAGAGAGATGGAGTATTTGTGTTTGTGTGTGTGTATGGGTATGAGAGAGAATGTGTGTGTGCAGGACACCAGAGGTAATCCCCCAGTCAGTCACCCCCCCACCCCCCCAGTCAGTCACCCCCCCACTCAGTCAGTCACCCCCCCACTCAGTCAGTCACCCCCCCACCCAGTCACCCAGTAAGTCACCTCACCCCCCCACCCAGTCAGTCACCCCACTCCCCCAGTCAGTCAAAAGTCACCCTGTCAGTCATCCCACCCCCCCACCCAGTCACCCAGTCACCAAGTCACCAAGTCACCAAGTCACCAAGTCAGTCATCCCACCCCCCCACCCAGTCACCAAGTCAGTCATCCCACCCAGTCACCAAGTCAGTCATCCCACCCCCCCACCCAGTCACCAAGTCAGTCATCCCACCCCCCCACCCAGTCACCAAGTCAGTCATCCCACCCCCCCACCCAGTCACCAAGTCAGTCATCCCACCCCCCCACCCAGTCACCAAGTCAGTCATCCCACCCCCCCACCCAGTCACCAAGTCAGTCATCCCACCCCCCCACCCAGTCACCAAGTCAGTCATCCCACCCCCCCACCCAGTCACCAAGTCAGTCATCCCACCCCCCCACCCAGTCACCAAGTCAGTCATCCCACCCCCCCACCCAGTCACCAAGTCAGTCATCCCACCCCCCCACCCAGTCACCAAGTCAGTCATCCCACCCCCCCACCCAGTCACCAAGTCAGTCATCCCACCCCCCACCCAGTCAGTCATCCCACCCCCCCACCCAGTCAGTCTTCCCCCCCACCCAGTCAGTCTTCCCCCCCACCCAGTCAGTCATCCCCCCACCCAGTCAGTCTTCCCCCCACCCAGTCAGTCCACCCCCCACCCAGTCAGTCACCCAGTCAGTCAAAGTCACCCAGTCAGTCAGTTACCCCCCCCACAGTCAGTCAGTTGCCTCCCCCCCGTCAGTCAGTTACCCCCGTCTCTCCCCCCTCTCTCTCTCCCCCCTGTCTCTCTCCCCCCTCTCTGTCTCTCTCCCCCCTCTCTGTCTCTCTCCCCCCTCTCTGTCTCTCTCCCCCCTCTCTCTCTCCACCCCTCTCTCTCTCTCCACCCCTCTCTCTCTCCACCCCCTCTCTGTCTCTCCACCCCCTCTCTGTCTCTCTCTCTCCCCTCTGTCTCTCTCTCCCCCTCTGTCTCTCTCCCCTCTCTCTCTCTCTCTCCCCTCTCTGTCTCTCTCTCCCCCCTCTCTGTCTCTCTCTCTCCCCCCTCTCTGTCTCTCTCTCTCCCCCCTCTCTGTCTCTCTCTCTCCCCCCTCTCTGTCTCTCCACCCCCTCTCTGTCTCTCTCTCTCCCCTCTGTCTCTCTCTCCCCTCTCTGTCTCTCTCTCTCTCCTCTCTGTCTCTCTCTCTCTCCCCTCTCTGTCTCTCTCTCCCCCCTCTCTGTCTCTCTCTCTGTCTCTCTCTCTCCCCCCTCTCTGTCTCTCCCCCCTCTCTGTCTCTCTCCCCCTTCTCTGTCTTTCCCCTCTCTGTCTTTCCCCTCTCTGTCTTTCCCCTCTCTGTCTTTCCCCTCTCTGTCTTTCCCCTCTCTGTCTTTCCCCTCTCTGTCTGTCCCCTCTCTGTCTGTCCCCTCTCTGTCTGTCCCCTCTCTGTCTGTCCCCTCTCTGTCTGTCCCCTCTCTGTCTGTCCCCTCTCTGCCTCTGTCCCCTCTCTGCCTCTGTCCCCTCTCTGCCTCTGTCCCCTCTCTGCCTCTCTCCCCTCTCTGCCTCTCTCCCCTCTCTGCCTCTCTCCCCTCTCTGCCTCTCTCCCCTCTCTGCCTCTCTCCCCTCTCTGCCTCTGTCCCCTCTCTGCCTCTCTCTGCCTCTGTCCCCTCTCTGCCTCTCTCCCCTCTCTGCCTCTCTCCCCTCTCTGCCTCTCTCCCCTCTCTGCCTCTCTCCCCTCTCTGCCTCTCTCCCCTCTCTGCCTCTCTCCCCTCTCTGCCTCTCTCCCCTCTCTGTCTCTCTCCCCTCTCTGCCTCTCTCCCCTCTCTGTCTCTCTCCCCTCTCTGTCTCTCTCCCCTCTCTGTCTCTCTCCCCTCTCTGTCTCTCTCCCCTCTCTGTCTCTCTGACGCTCTGCCTCACACTCTGGATCTGGATATCTTATTTACCCTGTGTATCTTAACTGCCCTATACTACACCGAAATAACCTATATTCTGCTTTCTTCCAGATCTGACTCAAGCTTCACACGGGAGACATTGGAACCCCCCCTAACCCAGAAGACAGGTAGGAAACACATCCCCTCCAATGTAAAACATTGCGGGAATTAGGGTACCTGGACATTGAGGGACTGCGGATCAGGTAAGATCCCAGGCGGGATTGCTGCTTTAAATATTGTGAAGCGGGGGCATCCAGACACTGGTTAAGGGGTGCAGGAAACTAGTCATTCATTTCTGGCTTTTTTTTCTAGATCCGACATTTATACACACATACACTCAATCTCACACACACATACACACACACACACATACACACACACACACACACACATACACACACACACGTAACAAGGACTAATTGTAGTATAATGTAATACAATAAATAAACTTATGTCAAAAACGAATGTTCTTATTCGGGAATTTATTCAATTTATGTATTTTTTTTTAAAGCGGGGGCGGGGTTGGGGGCGGGACTAGGGGCGGGGTTGGGGGCGGGATTAGGTGGCGAGTAGATTTTTTGGTTCGGCGAGTAGATTTTTGGGTGATTTGTCAAGCACTGTATATATATATATATATATATATATATATATATATATATATATATATATATTTCATGTATATATCTCATTTGGGACTCTAATAAAATAGGTCTCTTTCAGCTAATAAAATGTCACAACATTTGTATGGGCGGATGACATTTGCGTGCAGGGGAAATGATGGCAGTATCAGGAGCGTTCGCCTGAATTGTTAACTGTCAAACCGCGTAATAACAACTGTCTGCAAATCAAATTTGATTAAAAATCCAGTGAATTTGCAGCTCAAATTTTGACACATTTGCCCATCTCTATTCCACATATATACAGTAGTATTTCTACCTATAAGATCTTCATTACTGAAGAAAAGCTGTTGAACTATTCTATACTATTTATTTTCCTCTATTGCATCCAATCCAATTCCTTTCTTTGATATATCTGGTGCAATTTTTAGCACCACTTTTTGTACTAGTCTTGGACTCCGGGGACTTTGAGAAATAGCCCCCCAAATTTGTTAAGAGAAAAAATCCTACTAAAAGTGTTGTTGCTTTTTCCTGTGTTAATTTGTATTTGTTTGCACTTTTGGCTCCAGTATTACGGCTTTGATGAATGGAACACACACTCTAGCACTGTGTACAGGTAGTCCTCGCTAGCCAACATTTCACTTTACAACGAATGGCATATCCAAAGCTTTACAATGCAACCCTACGGGCCATTTTTCGACGCCGGAATGCGTTATCCGATGCCTGAATGCGGTATCCAACGCACTCCGCCACTGAATACCATGAGACTCACTTTACAACGGTTTCACTATCCAACGCTACTTCAAGAACGGATTCCGTTGGATAACCGAGGACTGCTTGTATTGTCGTTTTTGTCCAGTTATACCTACTCTAGCATCCACGTCGTTTTTGTCCAGTTATACCTACTCTAGCATCCACAACTAGCACTTCTCTTTTAACATCTCCCCTACTGAAATCACTCTCCTGGCTTCCTATCAAATCCCGCATCAGACACTCAATTCTCCTCCTCACTTTAAAGCTTTACACTCTTTTGCCCCTCCTTACATCTCAGCTTTAATTTCTCACTATGCACCATCACGACTCTTGTGTTCTGCTCAAGGATGTCTTCTCTCAACCCCCTTTGTACCCAAAGCCCTCACCCGCCTTAAACCTTTCTCACTGACTTCCCCACACCTCTGGAATGCCCTTTCCCTCAATACCCTACATACTAGCACCCTCTCTATCCACCTTTAAGACACACCTTAAGACACACTTGCTTAAAGAAGCATATGAGTAGCACCGTGGCTAACACTATATACGTGATACATAAAGCTAGGCCCCTTGCAGTCGCACATACCAGAATGCCCTCCTACTGTCTCTGTACGTTCTTCCTACCTACCAATTAGATTGTAAGCTCTTCGGAGTAGGGACTCCTTTTCCGAAATGTTACGTTTATGTCTGAAGCACTTATTCCCATTTCCTGTTATTTGTTTTATTTGTTATTTATATGAGTGTCACGTGTATTACTACTGTGAAGCGCTATGTACATTAATGGCGCTATATAAATAAAGACATACAATACAATACAACAATGACTATTTGACTGGCCTCATAAATCCTCCCAATACTTCTGTCTCTTGTTTCCCCTCCCAACAGGAAATGAGGAGGAACACCTTTTGACGGCAGATTAATGTGGTTACTGAAATCTCTGACACTTCCTTTTCATGCTTTAGAGCACTACAGTATTTGCCTTCTAAACTATTAATGAGCATACGCTGTAGCCAATTTGCACATTAAAGTATGCCATCATCTATTTTTCTTCTGTGCAATTTTTAACCCCTTCTGTGCCCTTATGACGTTCTCAGGGGGGTGTAACAAGGGACCTCTAGTGGCCTTTATGACGTTCTGAGCACGTCACAGATTTTTTGCTTTGTTTTCTATGGGAGCAGTGAACAAGACCTGAATAAAAGAGGAGGACATGTTTAAAATGGTGTCAATCACCTACATTTAACCTACAGTACATTCCACTGTCGTTAGGTCACAGGAGGGACTAATATATAGTACTTAGGTTAGAGAACCAGAAGCTAAACAGCAGGACAACAAATACAGCAGAATACACAAAATATATGTCATATGCAGTGAGCTGAGCATTTTTTTTATGCAGTTGTGTCCATTCAAATGAATGCATCTACAATATAAGAAACTAGTTGAGTACTTTGCAACAAATCATGTGATTTAAAAGGAAAATATCATTCTGTGTGTTAAAAATACAACAATGAAAGTGGAAGTGCACCTACGACCTTGTGCACATTGCTTATATCACCATAACATTCAAAGAAGAGATGATTGATTTTCATGCTGGACTAAGAAGCTATTGCAATCTCAATATTTTCTCTACAGCACTAATACAGCTCCTGGATCTGTGCACAATATAACATTTGGCTGCTGTTTGAGCCCTAAATATACTGTATCTGTACTTTGTCAGTTATGTTCCTAATAAGAAACAAAAAGCTACTGTAACAATACATTTATCTTGCATTCAGAAATCACAGAAAAACATGTTTATTTGTTAATAAATTACATGGAAAATACAACAACACATTTAACAGATCAGTGATATTTTCTACATTATGATACACCCCACAACATTTGGGGTTATGTCTTAAGCCTCACAACTGAAAAATGAATTCAACACTGGTACACAAACAGCATCAAGAGAACTTATTTTTTTTCTTACTTTTATACTATTTATTACACCATTTTTGCCCAGTTTAGCAAACAGGTCATTTTGATACATAACCCTAAATCATAAGGAAATCCATACACCTTGTTTACAATCAAGTGTCTAACAAAGCTAACAGATTGATAGGAATAGAAACAGGAGCATGTACACTAAGATGTGCTGTTCTGTAAGACACCTTCCGGCAGCGCAAGACACGTTACAGCTTGAAAAGGCTGCGTAAAGCGTCTTCCGGTGCTATATATCTGGTCTTATGGAATAGCACTACTTAGTAAACATGGCCCACAATGTATAGTATACATGCATGGGTGATCAAAGTAAATATGGAGCACAGGCTCTATATACTGTACATTCACTAATAATTTCCAAAGCATAATACTCCTCAAAAGAGCAGTGTTGACTTACCGCGGAGGTACTGAAAAAATCCGGTTACCAAATTTAATGATGTTACCTGCCTGCTACGAACTTCTTTAAACCAAGCCATCAGTGCGGATGCTGACCTAGTATTCTCACAGTTATTTTGCTTTCATATCCAAAAGACATAAATCCCACAAGGCGACAGCTTCTTGTTGCAAGTCTAGTGGTGAAAATGCCCATCCAGCGTCTTATTTAAAGCATACCAAAGCAATTCTTTTCATTCCACACTGTTACAGGCAGCCAGTTGTGTTTCAAGAGCTGCTGTATCCACTGCCATGATTCTGTCTCACTGTTTTCCTGATGTGCAATTCCATCTTCCTAAAGGACAACCAATCTGTTCAGTGGAACCTGTGATGTCAGCAAACTAGTTAATCTATCCTGGGCTTGGGCAGCTCAAGGAAAACAGGCTGTAACGCTGAAGCAAGCAGTTTTAACCTCGCACAAGATGCTCTCTACTGTGTATGCAAAGGATAGATCAGGGAAGGTAAGAGACATGGCATTCCTTCTCTTGCAACCTTTTAAAATTGATTGAATACTGTGTTGTTCCACTATTAATAACTGCAAATAGCAATATTCAGATGTATTGTGTATCAGAGTTGCTGTGAGGATGGTCATTTATAAAAGTTTACCAGCTGCAAAATTGAGCAAAAATACTGCACCAAATTTATTAAGGAGGAACATCCCCATTAAAAGTGAAGGAATTTTTCTTTGCTTAATATGGTGCTGTTTTTTTGCCTCCGTTCTACAAGTGGTAGAGTTTGACCCATAATCCCTATACCCTATATTTCTTTGAAGATTTTTACTCAGTACAATTGATTCCTGCACCTGCTGGCAGTGTAAAAATAAATAAAAACTTTCATAGCTTGTTATAAATGTATTTAACGTTATTAACATGTAGATATTTAGGTAAAGATTTAATCAATCCTCCAGCTGGTCTAATTGCATAAAGATTCCACGTTTAATTCAAAACAAAAGTGCCACAGACATTGGGACAGTCGGGGGTGTGCAAACTTTTCCCCCTGCGCACCCCTGCCTGCTCTCCTCTCTGGCTCGCGCCCCCCCCCCTCCTGCTCGGCTCCAGCGTCATATAATGCAGAGGGGTCATGTGACATCACATTGCCATGTCAACGCAACGTCATTTGACTCTGGGTTACAGTGACGACGCGTCGCTGGAAGACAAGGTCAGTTAGTTACAGAGGCCTCGTGCATTTAATTTAAATGTCTTGGGGGAGAGAGTGGGATCTCTGTAACTGCCCCCTCCCGCACCCCCCCAGAAAATCTTGCACCCCTCAGTTTGCGCGCAGCTGTCTTAGATCACTTCACTGACTGCCATCTAAGAAAAACAGCTCAAATTACTATTATGGGGTCTATTTACTGAAGTACAATGGCCATTACCAATCATTAATGGCCATTCAAGTGAAGTGGTGATAAGGACCTATGGAAGAATAATATGTTCACCTTATTCCTATGCATAGCTATAATCAGGTTTTTGGTTTTCTTAGCTATAAGAAGAGCCATGTTTTTCCTTCAAACATCCTTAATGCAGAAACTGCTAGTTCTTTGTTAAACTGGGCCCCTCGGTTTATCTATTAACCCCCCCCCACCCTTGTAGAGTCAGAGATGTACCAGCTCGCGGCCTTGAAAAAGATGAGGTAGCTTAGCACGAGTTTTCTATTTTGCTTAATCTGCTAAAATATATTACAAAATGTATAACCAAGTAACTGCAAGAAAAACAAGATAAAGAAAAGTAGGATGCCCAATGAAATCATATGGGCAGACATTGGAAAATTATGTATGCCCACCCCTTCTTCTGGTATAAGATAGCTTGCTTAGAGACTTTAGTGCAGTGCCTTTGTGTTGTCAGACAGCAATGTTTTGATTTGAGCCAGCGGCTGTTGCAATAAAGTTTCTTAACAGATTGTTTTTGCCTAAAAAGAATATGTGTGGGACTGAGGTTTTTCCACAACAAGCCATAACACTCTAGTATATCACCGTCTTAAAATCAAGTAAAATAAATAAATAATTAATTTAAAAAAACTTGCTGGATAATCTGGATAAATCGGGAAGTTGAAGCTTTTAATTATGATTATGATTATGGGGGTTTAATTATGATTATGATTATGGGGGCAGAAACAACTTCAACCTCTGCTGTCTATTACTTTCCAGATTTCTGGGGTACATGCCTTCATCCGTTCTCAGTGGTGCAACGCCTCCATCTCTGTGAAGCCCCAGGGATATGGGGTGCACATCTCTCTCCACATTTCTCTTGCAGCCTGCTTGCACGCGGCACGTGCGAGATCTAGGTTTGGCGGGAGTCGCCATTTGGGATCGGCTGCTAACTGCTGGGTCATGAATGATGCTGCTGTCGCCAATTTTAACTCCTCCATGCCCCGCAGAGCACATGTATCTGCGGCCGCCATCTTTAGTGAGCCCACTGAGCCCACAATAGCGCTACTCTCAGTGTCTACTGTGCAACACGTTCCTAGACACAGACTGCTCTCTGACTGCTCTCTGACTGCTCTCTGCATGCTTTTACCCACGAATATGATGTATGGCATACCCCAGGCTAGGCAGAACTCCTTCTTTGTGCACCGCACTCGCTGAAGGTTCCTACAAGTACTCTGTGGTGTGCTTTCTAGGTGCTGGTTAGGGTACTGGGCATCTCCTCAGTACTGGGCATCTCCTAGTGACCACTCATAGTGCGGGCCCTGGGCCATGGTCCCTGGACTAGTTAACAGTTTAACCCCCCCAGTTGCCTCACACTATCTGCCTCAAGGGACTAGAACAGCAATAGCCATACACCCAATTTACAACACCCTCTTAAGGCACCCAAGGCGTACTGTGTGAGAGTCCATGCTCCCCTGACTACCCCTGATGTGCAATTGCGCTCTATATTCCACAGTACTTGCATGAAAGGTGCACTTAGCGCTTCCAGCTCTGCTTCACTGTAAACCTGTCTTGTTTCTAGATCTCAGCAGCCCGCTTCCAACTGTAGCCCTCAGCCCCCCCCCCCCCCAATCGCAGATCAGACCCCCTAGGGTGTACTAAGGTCTGGCTACATGTGTCTAGGTGGTGCACACCTGCTGGCAACAGGAGGGCCTGAGTCTCCCGCGATGGTGTGGGGGAGGACAGGACCAGGTTTCTGGGGTACATGCCTTCATCCGTTCTCAGTGGTGCAACGCCTCTATCTCTGTGAAGCCCCAGGGATATGGGGTGGAACCCTTACAGAGAACTCCCACACAGGGATTGAGAGATTCCAGTCTCAGTCAGTCTCTAGGTTAAAAGCAGCAGCTCTCTTTATTGTACACACAGCACAGCAGCAACACCAACAACAGCAGCACGCTTTATAGCAGGTACAGGGTCTTCACCTCTTCTAGACTGCACCCCTTCAGGATGGGCTCTGGATCTCTGTGTCCCTGCCACCACCCCAAGCCGCGGGCGCTCAGGGTGGGGCTGGCTCTTCCCTCACCCCCTAGGCAGGGTGAGAGGCATTGGTCCACCGTAGCTCTATCAGCTCTAATCAGGGCCTGCCTGATCTCCTCCAACTGTGTCAAACTAACAGGCACTCTCTAACTCCGAACTGACACACAACTGCACTGCCTGTCACTGACAGGAACTGGCAACTAAATAGAGACAGCCCTGCCCATCATGATGTCAGCAGACCCCTCCCATGTGTCTCTTGCCATCCACACAGGGTAAGGTGGTCTACCTTCACCACTCAAAGCAGGGCTTGATGTGGGGGAAACCAATGATAACTACTGGCAGCCTGCCCTTAACAGGGCTTATACCAGTAGGAGGAAAGACATATAGCCCTATTTCTTACAAGGGCTACACAGATAAACCACATGCCTCCTCCTTCTCAAGCACTTTTACTTACAGTAGAGTGGGCATTCAAATGAGCCCTGTTACTGTGCGAATCCAAGAAATACAGTAGACGTCGCCAAAGTGCTCAATTGCCACCTCAGTAAATGTATCTCTCTCTCATTGACGTGTGGTAGTACAGAAAATAGTTATATAAACAGGTTTTATCTTCACTCATGTAAAGACAACGCTGTGTAGTTTTCTCAAGATTACAGAAAATATTCAGTCTTTTTGCTTTATGTCCCTTTTTAATCTCACTTCATCTGTAGTTAGTCTGATTCACTACAGTAATTTAAAACAGTTTAAAAAAAAATAAACTTTTTTTTATTGGATTGAATGAAAGGTGTTTTTACGTCCTACCAGAGGCAGAACAGTTTTCTGTATTAACAGTGAATAAAGTCTGGAAATCCAGCCTATTTACTAGGACATATTACATTGGGGCCTATGTACTAATCATTGCAAATGGCTTTTCTAGCGCACGGAAGCCTCATTTTATATTGCACTTCTGGTGTACTCAAAAGAATGCTTTTGGACAGGGGTGGTGAAAAAACACTGTTATAACTCCGCCCCTTGACACAGTGTTATAACTCCTCCCCCTTCCCCATACACACCGTCACAACTCCTCCCCCTGACACAGTGTCACAACTCCTCCCAGTGACACACTGTCACAATTGAGAGCAAGACTTGGCAGAGTCCAAGAGTCCTCCGTCTTGCTTCCTCCCCTATCCCAAACGCTCTCCTGACTAAGTGGCGTAGCGCTGACTGACCGGTCAGTCACCACTGCGACTGGTAACTGCGCACTCTATCTTGCTTTGTGGTCACGCTAGCAAAGCATGATAGGAAGTGCTGATGCTGGGCGCGGCGGTCATTGCTACGCTCCCATATTCAGCAGAGCTTTAGGCACAAGAAGCAATATTTGTATTTTTCCATCCATGTTTCTGTGCACCCCCCACCACCCCAAAAAAAAATAAACTAACAAGAGTTATAAATGTAAAAAAAACCCATACAATTGTTTTAATTAAAATTGTATTAATCAGGTATTCAACATGGCACGATGAGTCAAAATGAGTTTCAAACAACGAACTACGCGTTATACAGTATGTATGAAACCATCATAGATACGACACACCATTTATAGTTTTTAGCACAAAATTGATGCACAGTCAAAATGTAAATAATACGCTCTTAGTACAAAGTGATATGAAAGAGGGTCTTCCAGCTGCAAAACGGGGGTAAAGCTAGTTCAAACGAATAGCACCAGGTTTATCTCACATAGGATGAAAAAGGATTTTTTGCGTTGATAATTATGGTGCAGTTTTTTTATTTTTATAGTTTTGTATCAGTTTTGTAAAACCCCTGTAGACTGTAACATACTGTAAATATAGAGGCACAATTTTTGGGGGGGCATTAACCTTTAGGTGCCCAGATGATGTCCATGGCTCGCTGGTAGCACATACCCAGTGCATGTAACAACTTTCTTTCATGTGTAAGGGACATAGCTTTCACTGCTCCCCAGGAATAAAAGTATGATCTGAATGTTAGAGATAGACTACCTACCTCTTGTATCTGTGGAGCGCGTCGGACTGCTACAACAGTACCCACAAGGTCAAGACAACAAGAGCCTAGTTCATTCTAGTTGTACAAAATATATGCACCAACCTTTTTCCTGCAGGAGGTGTGGCAGCACAAGAGTACCACCGGACTTTTGGGATTGGTGGACAAGTGATCTCTTAAGTTGCTAAGCAACGATGGAAATGGAAGTGGTCATCCCATTCCTCCCCTAGAAAATGAGTATGATGTACCGGTACGTCATTAGGGCTTCTAGCATGCCAAGACTCGTGACATACCATATATGTCCAAACGACAGTGAAAAGGTTAATAAAATATCATATTTTATTACATTTATTATATATGCCATACTGAATTCAAGAAAGCATAATTATTTTTGTTACAGTTGGATGTGTTTGTCACTGTTTCTACTGTATAAGGCATACTGTATACTGCATACTGCATATACTGTGTAGCCCCGGTCTCATTTCAGCCCCCTCCTTGTGTGCCGAGTGGTTTCGGGTGCCGCCGGAAGCAGCGATGGACCCGCCGGCATGGCGCGAGGGTGGGGGCCGGAGCAGAGAGCGCTCCGAGTCCCCGGAGTCTCGGTGGTGCACCCGGCTAGCGGGAGCCGCCATTACAAGTGCTCGCGCATGCGCAGAAGGCTCACAGGAGCCAGTACTAAGTCGCGCATGCGCAGGAGAAGCGTGCACGCAGCCCCAATGTAAAAGCAGCCTCTGCGGGACTACAACTCCCATGACGCTTAGTGACAAGCACCCCAGGTGTCTGCAAGTGCCCAATGAGGGCCCAGGATTCTCAGACAGGCAAATATATAGTCTTGTCAGTGTCATGGCTGTCAGTGCTGTGATTGCTGACAAGAAGGCACAGTGTGTGTGCAGTGCAGTGTAGCTGCAGGTACAGGGTTGAGTGTAGTGCGGTTGCTGCAGGTACAGTGTGAGTGTAGTGGGTTGCTGCAGGTACAGTGTGTGCAGTGTAGCTGCAGGTACAGTGTGAGTGCAGTGGGTTGCTGCAGGTTAAGCAGAGAAGTTAATGAGAGGGGATCCGGGAGGTGAAGGGAGAGGTAGTGTGGGTGCAGGGGGTCAGGGACCCGCCTGAATAGGACAATCTTCCCCGCAGGCCCCTAGGAGTATCCCTGAAGTCACCGAAGGTTGCTGTGCTGCAGGGACGCCCTATAGGATAGGAACGCCATTCACCTTACTGTGTAGACATCTAGGGACAAAGGCGCAGAATTGCGGTTGTGGCGAGCCGTTTGGGACCAGACGGCTGGACATTGAGACCCAGGAGGCAGGCCGCTGATTCGTCTGACCCTTTGCAAAGCTGTTACCGGTCACCGCTGTGACCGGAAGGTATTATAACATCAAGTGCACCAACACCGGTCAACAGGTGCTGATCCCGCCTTAGGCGTAACTCTTTAGGGACACTAAGCGAGTGGCTAAAGAACTGTGCCTATACCAATAGTACTATACATGGACACGGTGTGCGGGGCACGCGGTGAGGGGACGGAGACGTTACTCCTGATAAGAGTGGCCGAGCCACTAGTGTTATGCGCGTTAGAGTATAAGTATATGTTATGTGTTATTGCTACGTTGCATTATTGCAGTAAAAAACAGTTACAATCATAAGGTGTTGTATGTTTCTTGCCCAGGGGAATCTCACATCACGGGGATCCTGGGTAAGTGGAGGCGCTGCGCTATAAGTGTTACCCCAGGCTCCCAGCTAGCGGAGGTTCAGATCTCCTGGAGCCGCAGGTTGTGTACAGTGACCAGTAGTCCCTTTGGGAGCGTCAGAAAAAGGACTACATTTGGAGGCGCTGCTGAGATCTCAGACCTGGGGTGCCCTGTAAGTTTTTTTCTCAATTGTGCTATTTTTGTTTCACCATGTTTGTTATGCCCTCAAGGCCGGAGAGTCCTTTCGATGTGAAGGTTAATTGGGGGGTGTACCTAAGACCACGTCCCCCAATATGGCGGGAGAGCCCATGTGCTGACTGCCCGCCTGGGAAAATGTTGCCAACATCTGTCTAGAACTGGCGGGAAAACCAGAGCCCCGCCCCCACCACTTGAGTGGCGCAGAGCTGAGCCAGGACCCCTCCCTCATAGAATGTACCCCTCCTCTGCATGACAAGTGGAGAGTGTATGAGGAACTGCAATCTGCCGATTCTGTTCTGCATAACCAGAGTATAAGATGCAGTAAATCACACCCTCAAGTGTATGGTGCCTGGCTATCGAAGAATGGGAAGGTACCCAATCTTTTGAGTCCGTGTATCCAAAATTTATTGAACCTGTCTGCTGGTATGACCTATGACCCCAACCTGCTGCTACTAGACTACAAGGAGGTGTTCATAGAAGGGATAAGGTGTCTTCACAACACTTGTGTTACTTGTGAATTCCCAGGTGGTGAAATGACTTGGGTACCCGGGTGTACCTGCTGCGGAGTACAGTTTCCGGAGCCAGTGTTGCTGGAGACTCCGGAACCCGCCAGGGAAGAAGCGGTCAACCCCAAGACTGGATCAGTCAGTGCAGGTAATCAATCTACCTACCTCACGGACGTTTCGCAGGGCTCGTGCCCTCTAACCAGTTTTCCAGTGTCGGTTCTAGAGCCGGAACCAGGAGAGAAAGATGTGATTGGCCGCTACACACAGAAGGGGGGTACCACCTGCTCTGACTTTCACCCCCAGCTGTATAGAGTCATACGGGCTTCAAAGGCAGGCATACCACTGGTGGTGTGCCCATGTGTAGTAGAAGACTGGAATGTGACTGGTGGCTGGGCGGACGGGTCATCTACGTTACCCATAGCACTCACGACGACAGAGGTAGATGGGGAAGGATGCCTGCACTGCTGCCAGAGCGGATGTGATTGCCCCGTCGGTGAATTGACCCGAGGACCCAAGTGTCCTGACTGTGAGGGGAAGTTCCTGAAAACCAGACTGCCGCAGCCTACAGAACCGCCAGAGGAAGAAGAGGAGGAGCCTGACCTCTCTACTAAAGTGAGTTATGCAGGTAATCAGCCTGTCCTAATTCCAGAGGCCTCAGGGGACCCGTGTGTCCAAACCAATGTTGCAGACCCTCTCAAAGGGGACATCCTAGTGGTAGAGCAGGAACCTCTGATGGCGGAACCCGTGGAGAAAGAGGCGCCGGATGTCTCTACCCCGGCGGTCAACGCTGCTGCTAGTCCACCTACCTCAGCTATGAAGGTTGTGGAGGGCTCGTGTGCCCAAATGGACATTTTAGACTAGGGTCCCGAGCCGGAGCCGCCGAAGGCAGAGTCACAGATGTCGGAACCCCAGATGTCGGTTCCCGAACAGGAACCACAGAGCCCAGAACCGCAGATTCCGGAATCACAGGGTAAGGTGTCTATACCCCCATCCTCTAGTGGTGATTCCAGTGACCAACAACTCGTGGTGATGCGCCTGCTGGCGGACCACTCTTGCAAAGTCACCGAGCCAACTATCTCGGCGGATACAGAGCCTGCTGTGGGTCCGTGTGCCCTACATGAGGTGTATCCAGATGCTGGCGCTTGCTCTGATGTGGCCCCGTGTGCCCTACTGTGGCCAGTCCGGCCTTCCATGATGGTACCAGCGGTCCCAGGCTTGGGATCAGTACCTGCCAACGACGACAGGGGTGAGTTGACTGACCCAGGGATGTCGGGTGTGAGCTCCCCGGTGATCGTGGAGCCTGTGGCTCCAAAGGTAGGATCACCCGGGAGATGGGCTCACCTCATCATCGCGTCTTGGTGGAGGTGTCTCCCCTAGAAGATCTCTGCAGACCAGGGAGCAGATTTGACATCATCAAGGTATACGGTACAGCGGCCAGGAGCGACGCTTACTCCTGTGCGAGGAATCTCCAAGCTTTTTCTTCTCAAGACACGAGCCTGCACGTAGACATTGTGCTGTCCACATAGGATGTCACCATTAAAGGGATTGCTGGAGCGAACAAAGACTGTGCTGTGACCGCTCCGGTAGTTGTTGCCTCTTTCATGCGCATGATGGAACGCTTCATTCGCCATGTGGTGGACCGAGGCAAGAGACTGAACCTCCCTGTCTCCCACGAGACAAAAGTGCATGATCAGGCCAGGGGCAATACCAAAAACCCCTTACTATTTTTTCTGTGAGGGGGAGGCGATGGTTTGCGGTAGAGACTGTAACACCCGATCTTGAGTTCCAAAAGATTCACAGGAGTCAAAGTGGGATACCCTCACCCAATCAGTTAGGGGCACTCCACTGTGAGACTCAGCTGGCCTCGGGTATCCACGTGATGATGTTGGGTACCGGTGAACAAGTGCATGTGATTTATTGTATAGTGTTTGTAATGCATTTTTATTATATAAACATCTGCTATGTTTGCTACCCAAGCGAGGTCGTTGGGATTCTGCGAGGGGCAGAATGTATCCCCGGTCTCATTTCAGCCCCAGAGAACACCCTCCTTGTGTGCCGTGCGGTCGCGGTTGCCGCCGGAGGCAGCGACGGACCCGCCGGCATGGCGCGAGGTTGGGGGCCGGAGCAGGGAGCGCTCCGAGTCCCCGGAGTCTCAGCGGCACACCCGGCTAGCGGGGGCCGCCATTACAAGTGCTCGCACATGCGCAGTGGTCGCGCATGTGCAGAAGGCTCACAGGAGCCAGTACTAAGTCGCGCATGCGCAGGAGAAGCGCGCACGCGGCCCCAATGTAAAAGCAGCCTCTGCGGGACTACAACCCCATGAGGCTTAGGGCCAAGCACCCCAGGTGTCTGCAAGTGGCCAATGAGGGCCCAGGATTCTCAGACAGGTGAATAGATACATTTCGCGAGCTTTGGAGCAAGGCAGTTGGAGCTGGCAGCAGGAAGGGGAAGGCAGGGTGTAGGGAGCAAGTGGCTCCTACACCAGGTAAGGTATCCCCAGTAGCCAAGCAGGCCCCAATCCCTGTTAGGGTAGTGGGTAGATACTGAGGGACGGCTCCTAAGGTAGGGACCCTGCCCTTAGGTGTGAGTGTGTGTGCAGTCTTGTCAGTGTCACGGCTGTCAGTGCTGTGAGTGCTGACAAGAAGGCACAGTGTGTGTGCAGTGTAGCTACAGGTACCGGGTTGAGTGCAGTGCAGTTGCTGCAGGTACAGTGTGAGTGCAGTGGGTTGCTGCAGGTACAGTGTGTGCAGTGTAGCTGCGGGTACAGTGTGAGTGCAGTGGGTTGCTGCAGGTTAAGCAGAGAATTTAGTGAGAGGTGATCCGGGAAGTGAAGGGAGAGGTAGTGTGGGTGCAGGGGGTCAGGGACCCGCCTGCATAGGACAGTCTTCCCCGCAGGCCCCTAGGCGTATCCCTGAAGTCACTGAAGGTTGCTGTGCTGCAGGGATGCCCTATAGGATAGGAACGCCATTCACCTTACTGTGTAGACAGCTAGGGACAAAGGTGTGGCGAGTCGTTTGGGACCAGACGGCTGGACATTGAGACCCAGGAGGCAGGCCGCTGATTCGTCTGACCCTTTGCGAAGCTGTTACCGGTCATCGCCGTGACCGGAAGGTATTATAATATCAAGTGCACCAACACCGGTCAACAGGCGCTGATCCCGCCTTAGGCGTAACTCTTTAGGGACACTAAGCGAGTGGCTAAAGAACTGAGCCTATACCAATAGTACTATACATGGACACGGTGTGTGAGGCACGTGGTGAGGGGACGGAGACGTTACTCCTGATAAGAGTGGCCGAGCCACAAGTGTTATGCGCATTAGAGTATAAGTATATGTTATGTGCTATTGCTACGTTGCATTATTACAGTAAAAACCAGTTACAATCATAAGGTGTTGTATGTTTCTTGCCCAGGGGAATCTCACATCACGGGGATCCTGGGTAAGTGGAGGCGCTGCACTATAAGTGTTACCCCAGGCTCCCAGCTAGCGGAGCTCAGATCTCCTGGAGCCGCAGGATGTGTACAGTGACCAGTAGTCCCTTTGGGAGCGTCAGAAAAAGGGCTACAACTGTATACTGCTAAAGCACTTGACAAAGACTACTCAGATTTTGTGCTAGCTATGATATATAGATTGTGAAGGTGTGACATCGAACAAAGGATTTATACACGTTCATATTCACTTAACTGTCTTCATTTAAATTTTTTTAGATTTGGACTGTAAAATCTATAATATGGCGGAAACGAACATTAAACGGGAATATATTTCAAATCTGCTGAAAAACGCATACACAATTTAGCTAGGTTCACATGGTTACTATGACATCCTTCAACATTGCTAGCATCAAAAACCACACAATTTCTTACGTAATTAGAGCTACAAACATCTGCAGTATTTAAAGGGTTAAAATTATTTCAAATCATGTTTTTTTTTACCTGCAAGGTTTGAACATTCATGTACTGAAAACTATTATGGTCCAATAAAATATATCATACTACCAATTTTTTCCCTTTATTATTTTCACATTAAGTACATTAAGTGGCCAATAATGCTACCACTCGTTATTTGTTTGTATTTCACGCTCAAGCAGGCAAAATATGTAGCAGTGCCTCAATTTACTCTTTGCGTTTTCATTACATTAATACAGAACATCCCCCCCAGCAATTCTGAAACAATCAGAAAATAAATTAAGTAACATATTCTTAAAGCAGCAATGCCCCAGAAACCTATGAGAGTGTAACTCCAATAAGTTAACAAGAGTTAATTTTGGAGTTGAAATTGGAGGTGAAGATTTGAGGAAGATCTGGACTCTGCATTACAACGTTGCCACTGTGAGACATTAACATCTGTGATTTATTTGTACACTTTTATCCTCCAGTACCTTGGAACTCTCTCCTCCTGCATCTCACTATGCCCTCCCTATATCTTTTTCTGGTTACTGTTTCCTCACTCCATTGTGAGCATTTCTGTTCTCTACAACATCTCCACTCCCCACTGCACCATTATTTATACACCTCTCTCCCAACAACTTCTTTACACCTCAATAAAAAACACCCACACAAATCCTCTATTCAAACTCTCTATCTACTCCTTCCTGCTGCTGGGGATCTTCCCTAAGCCTGAAGCCAGACATACACACCTGATCTCACTCATGCCTCCCTGACACCTCTTCCCCTGTAAATTGTGTTAACCTTGTCATTTAACACTGACCTTCCTTAAATTTTACCCCACAAATCAAGCATCTCAATAGCCTGCCCTCATGGCTAAAGTCCCCCACTCAGTCACTCCTACCACCCATTGTGACCAAGCACTGCCATCTACAGCACTTACTCCCTCACCTGCTGTCTCTGTAAGTTTCCCATTAAACCTCTTAGATTGTAAGCTCTTCGGGGCAGGGATTTCCTTTCCTATTGTCTGATTTTGCGGCACTTATTGTATAATTATAATTCCCTGTACTGTATTCTTTGTGAAGCGCTGAGTACACTTTTGGCGCTATATAAATAAAGACATACAATACAATACAATAATGGTAGTATCTTTCCCCCTGAGCATGTCCTGCTCCTTAAAATTACTATTGTAATCTTTATACAACACCGGGGAGCTCTGTGATGTGGGGGTTGCCAGCCTTCATAATAAAGGTGAAGCCGGCTAGCTACCCCTAAAAACTGTGGTTCCCCGGCGGCTTATCCGCCCTATAAGCCAGGGACAATGTGTGTGTTCTAACACTCTATATGTTTCTGTAAACCTGGGACTTCCGGAGCGGGACTTTAATAGTTGGTATTTAGGGGAAAAGGGATTAAAATATGTATAAAAGATTGGGGGATAAAGTTACCGGTTGTCCGACCATTTTACCCGCAGATCGTCTGGTTTGAAGGTACGTGTGTGCATGTTAATACCGTTGTGTTTTCCCTATGAAGTATTGTGTTCCCCACCCTCAAGGCCAAGTTTATCATCCAAATCCCTGAGCCCAGGTTAGAGGAAGGAATATGTGTTTAAAATGTGTATTCATCTCTATGAAGACAGTCCTGGTAATTCGATAAGCCAGAATGTCTTCATAGGGGTGCTGGATCAAAGGGGAGGATGGAAGTCGAGAGGTGTCGGGCCATTTGGTGAGAGGAGAAGGGCAGATTACCAGGTCCAGAGACAAAGACTCCCTGTGGGGGAGACTCTTTGTTCACCAGACTCGGAGGAGCCTACCCAGCGGCTGGTATGGGGCTGGCAAGGGGAAGCTGCAGCTCGTAGGCACGGTTCCCATTTTTTTCATCTGCATTGAAGTAGTGCTCTGCTTTTTCTTTCCTATTTTTGTATCCAGTACCAAGTGGAGGCACACCCAGTAAAAGTGGGTCATCATACCAGGACGGTGTACCTACACGTGAGTCCTTGGTTATCTCCCTCAGATGCTACTCAAGATATTACCCGTTAATTATTGACGTATTAGGGTCTGGACACAAGGATGTGTTAAAATCCTTTCTACTGTGCTTGTGGGATTTATAAACCTGCAATTACGTCAGGCTTCAAGGATTTTTATCCCATCATCTATTTGCATATCTATACATGGATACCTGAGGAGTATTCTACTGCAGATTAGTGTTTTTTGATGCTGCACAGTGATATCTGCCACTATTTTTTAGAGCACCAAACAGTTTTTTGATAACGGTTCCCATGGCCAGTTCTAATTTCCCACTTATCGGCTTCCTGAGCCCCTCGACACACACCCTCCTCTGACACATGCAGCAAGCCGAGCCTCCAGCTTGTGATTGGCTGTTGCCGTTACGATCCGCTCTCTGATTGATCACAAGTCCCTCTTCCATGTTAAACATATTAAACACTGAGGTCTATGTAATGGGACTGCCCGATCAGAGAACCGAGGTTACTTGGGACTTGGTGCGATGAAGCGCTGCGGGCTTTTCAAAAGTGCTTTGCTCTGAATAGCAAAGCACTCGGCACGGAGTTTCCGGAGAAGCCTAGCCTAGCTGAGGACAAGTTCTACAGTCATGACCAAGTTCTAATAATCAACGAAGACCCGGCCAGCGGGGAAAGTCAGGTATCTCAACCAAAGATAGTACTGTGGTGTTTCTGGACGTGGTACGGACAGGGTAAGCCTTCCTGAAGCAGGCGCCCTGCACCTAGTGAGGCTAGAGACTCCCCCAGACCCCCAGTTAAGTGTGTATTACCTGTATTTTGTGTTTCATTGTGTAACCATGTGTCCCCCCCCCCTCTGGGAGAAGGACTGAATTACTAACTGAGTGTGGTGCTGAGGCATACCTGCTAGTACAGAAGAGCCGAGTCTGCCGCGGTGGTAAGGGGCAACAGGACAGGTTTTTGGGTTGTCTCTAGGTTCTGGTACATGGTGTTAGCGCCTCCAGCGGTGATGGGATCCTTGGTGTATGGATGTCAGTGCCCACCACTGCACTCCATACCCCTACTGCCCAGGAACTGACACCCAGGCAGAGGTATATTGAACAAGTTGCCTTATTGGACATGCTGCACAGCTCACATACAGCATAGATGATACTGTTCAACATCCCAGGGCAAGGTTTGGGAGGAATATGAGGAGCTCTGTTTTTGCCACGTTAAGTTTAAGTCGGCGGAGAGCCATCCAGGATGATTTCGTAGAGAGACATTCAGAAACGTTGATCTGTACAGCAGGTGAAAGGTCAGGGGTCGAAAAGTAAATTTGTGAAGTAAATGAGAAGGCAAAATCTGCTAATTTATGTTTCCCAGAGTTAGTGTGAAATATAATTAAATGCATTTTAATATCAATAATCATCACTTAGGCAGATCATGCTAAATTCCATATTTATTAATAGTTTATAAGACATGTATCCACGATTTGATGAAATGACATCCGAAACTTTTGTTAATTAAAGAAACATCAACACTTTATATTAGATACTATGGTGCCTATGGTCCTTATTCAATGTGTTGTGAAGCGACTTCCCATGTTAGAGAGCATTTAAGTCCCTTTCATTCCCTCTACCATTTTAGCACCTGGTTGCATCAAAAGTAAGAAATTGTTCAATCAGGTTTCTTACATCTGACAGATTGTTATCCAAAGTGATTTTAGCCAACCCTCACCATTTAAAAAAAAAAAAATTACACGAAGATAAAAATGTTTTGCTGCACCCCAAAGTGGAGGAGATTTATCACTTTTTTACTCACTATAACTTACTTTATGTACCTGGTTAGTGACAACTCCCAGCTCCACATTACAAGGCCAGTAACCATCCTCACACTGATGAGATCCAGAAGGTCCAAACAAATGTCTGTGAGGGGGTTTGCTGACCATGCACATCTTTAACCCAGGCTGTGCCAGAAAAGCTGTATAATACAGTAGGCATATACCTATATGATCCATGTTTAAATGGATAAGTAGCAAAATGTGATACTGATGGCTCATTTGCATATCATTACCCAGGATCCCTGGCTGCAGTGGAAGTATTGTATGCTGAGTGCTTATGTGGATAAGCAGGTTTGTAGACCTATCTTAAACATATGAATGTGCTCGTAAGTGGTATTTATTATTTGCTATACACTGTGCAGGGTTTCTGTCACTTTTTTACTCATTTACTTTGTAATTAGTCTGCATTCCATTATAATACAGTATGTGCATTGGGTAACTTATCTATAAGGCCTCCCATTCAAACTCCTAAAATTGAAAGCTGGATAGGGTGACCAGATGTCCTGGTTTAGCCGGGACAATCCCGTTTTTTTGGACTTTGTCCCAAATCCCAAAAAAGAAAAAAAAGAAAGATAATTTTCTGTTTTTTTCGGCACTTGCTGGCCACGCATGCGCGATCAGTGCTTGCCAGCAATTTGTCCCGGTTGGTCCAGTGGGAAATTTGCCACCATAAAGCTTGAAAACTTCAGGCAAAATTGTAGTAACCTGGATACATTGACCAAATGAGACAATAGAAAATAAATTGCCTGACAGTGGCCCTTTTTTCTACACAAATTCCTTAATTGATAGTGTAAGATTTCCAGCTACACATTTATTATATTGTAAGCAAAATCATTAGGGTTTTAATCTGGTGTATAAGAACAGATGCCAGACATTAATTATTTTCTCTGTTGCTTCTTTGTGAGATAAGATAAGGTTAAAATTATAATGGGATTACATCTATGTTGGGGAAGGGGCCCTGCGAATGACATTTGAGTTGCCATCGAAAGCCGTTGGTAAAGCTAATGCGATCATTTCTGCGATACAAGTTTATTTCCTTGTATGGAGGATGGGTAGTTCCTTATCAGGTACAGGTATAACATCAGTGTTAAGCTGAGAGACACACAATGATACTTTATTTGGTCATAATACTTAGAGTTAAGATGGCTGACTAGGTGATTTTGTCTGGATAAATACTGGCGGTTTTTAGTTAGTTAGAGGAGACTGAATTACAGCAGGAGAGAGAAGAAGCCAGGGTTAACATTGAAAGAGGAAACATATACCAGATAAGATCAGAAAGAAGGTTTTCATCAGGAAAAATGATAACACAAATCTCTTTGGTAAGAAACTTATTTGATGTGACCGACATTTATCTACTGTTTCTGAATGTAAGTAATTATCTTCAGAATAAAATGTTTCTTTTTGTGTGCTAAAGCCGAAATGTAGAGTTTTGGTATGCTACTGGGATAATACAAAGACATAGAACATTTTACACACTGCATGTTTGTAGCTTATTAAGTTGAAAATAATTGCTAAACTGTAAATTCAAAATAACTACAGTATATCTTTGAATCTTGCAGATACCCTATTCTATCCATTTGCACCTGCTTCATACTCAAGACATTTTCTTACTGTGTTTCTTAAATGTAAGGAAAACAAAAGGAGTACAAAAGTGTTTGTGCTCCAAAAGAAAATTCACTTATGTGCACACAATGTGAGTTAAAATGTAGCTTTTAATACAGCATCCTTTAGCTCACGTAGTGTGCACATAAGTGAATTTTCTTTTGGAGCACAAACACTTTTGTACTCCTTTTGTTTTCCTGATTCACTTCAATTCACAGCTGCACCTATTGTTTTTGATAATTATCGATTATATATATTATTTATTTACATTACAATCTGTATGATTTAGTTGATCACTCCCTATCTCCCCTCCTTCTTTGCTGTTTCTTAAATGTAATACAGATTTGTTAGGCTGGAATATAGTAATTCAGAGCTGACCAATATTTTGAAGAAACATAACATGGAGAAACATTACAGCCAGAAACGTACAACTTGATAAAATCCAGTGACCAGCTCTAAAATGTAGGTAGATATCAGAGCATATTGTGCTCTAGGAAACCGGTGCTCAAGAGTCACTCACAGATAAGAAAATAAGGCAGAAGTTCCGCTGTATAGTAACAGAACACCCATCAATGGGTAATAGTACTCACGACTTGGCAAATGGGCTGCTGGAGAGGGGGGGAGCGTCTGGTATAGCAAATAATTGTTGCACGCCTTACATCAGGGAGTAATCCTCGACTGGCACATCTCTCACGGCACTGTTGATGTCGAGCGTGGTGTCCACGCCTCCCGCGTTGCTAAACTCAGCTCTGTAGCGGCTCTCACAACTCCGCGTCTCAGCCAGAAGTATTCAGCGTCGGAACCCTCAGACCTCTCTGCCCAAGCTGCGTGATGTCATCTCCCTCAATGGATGAAGTAAAGGTATGGTGGCTTGTAGTTACCAAATAAACACAGCATAGTGGATCCTCTGCTTGGCATGCTCCCTGGTATCTGCATGCAGTATATGAACAATTCCCCAGCAGGGGACAAACCGGTGCACAGCGAAGGGATGAATGAATAATCAGAGGGATTTATTTAGATAAAAAACATGGACAAAAAAAACACTGATACAGTCACTTAGAGTGACTGTATCAGTGCTTTTTTTGTCCATGTTTTTTATCTAAATAAATCCCTCTGATTATTCATTCATTCCTTCGCTGTGCACCGGTTTGTCCCCTGCTGAGGAGTTGTTCATATACTAAAATGTAGGTATCAATATTTGAGACCTGTCACCCCCCTCCCACCACATCCTGCAATGACCCATTCAAACACCCCAATGTTTAGTACAGACCACCAAGCTTCAAATGACCAATCCAGACTCCCCAACAATAGACATGGGTGAACCAGTCCAAACAAATCCGTTTGCCGATTGGGACCGAAAAAAGCCAAGCGGATTCATTCAAATCTGTAAATGAATACAACCCGAACTTGGATTTCATTTTGAATGAGCGATAGCATGTGCGAGAGTGTGACCACTAACTTCCCTTCAAATAAATTTGGGAGACATGCCTGTCCTGAAAAAAGAGCATACCTGAGGTGCATGGCAGGGAGATATGCTAATGACTACATAAAGTATCTCTCTAAAAAAAAGTCAAAATGGCGAATTGGCCTTTTTTGAGACTGATCCACGAAAATCCGTGGTCCAAAGGAACTGGCCAATCCGAGAGAGATCCAAATCCACAAAAATATTTCACCAACTCTACCCAACACCTAAAACAGAACTCCAATTACCAATACAGACCCCATACTCCATTCCACATATCAGTGAATACCAACAACATTCTCCATATAAGGGGCGGTGGGTAAAGAAAGACAGTGTTGATAGTATGGGTGCCATAGCTTTCAATCAGTGCTTTGCATCACGAAGCTATATAGCGTAATGCAAGGGACTGTGGGGCACACATTTTCTGCAAAGCAGAGCACTGATTTATAGCTATATAAACAATATGGTCTTTTGTTACATGCAACTTTGTCTACTAGGCCGCTGCACATTTTTAGGTGCCATAGTGACCTTGGTACCTGTGATTTGCAGGGTCCCTGCCATTTTCATATGTACATTACCACACTTTTCCATAACTGCTTTTTGCTCCATAATTATCACTCCTAATATCTGTCACTGATTCAAATGGAAGACCTTATTAAAAAAAGAAAATGCTATAAAACACATGTCCATAATGATTTTCTTAACTTCATTATCACCTAAAAATGGCCTTTTCTGTCACTTGACTGAAAGCAACAAACAGGATTGTTTTAGTGCTAAATGTTTATTCTTTAAACGCTAAACAGCCAATCTAATAGTATCATTAGGAGACGTAAAAAGAAAATAAGTAAAAATTGATTTAAAACATTATTTTTATGCTTGCCCTAACACCAATTTTAGAATAGTTGTTATACAGACGCCTTAGTACTATTATCATTATTAATGATGCACTATTCTGTCTCCTAAAAAGTAAAAAAATATAAAATTAAAAGACACAATTTATGCTGTAATTCTATTTTCCCAGCTTTGATAATCATCGATTAAACTTTAAGTTCATGACCGTGCATAAAGCAAAGGTGACTTTTTCAAGTGTACAAGCCAATGTCACCTTACTAGATAAAACTTTCTTAGTATGAGCTTGATTATGGGGCTTTCGCCCTCACAGCTACAATTCATTTACAGTACAAAGTCTAACTATCAAATGCAAAATTGGTGCAATTCTAGAGGAAAAACTGAACCCATTATATAAAAGAAAAAACAATCATACTGCTTTTCAATGGGAATTTTTTCCTTTAATTTGTCCCGTGCAAAACTGCACCACTTGTGAACAAAATAATGTTGATACATGACCACCTACATACAGTACAGTAGATGTTTAACAGGATCTCCGTTTGTAGGAATATGTACCTTCATCTCATTGGATTCATTTGAATAGCATTGTAGAGCAATGCCTTGCAGACTACTCCATCATCAAAAGCATTTTTCATAACGACCGTGGATTCCTGTGAACAATTACCCACATAGCAACACAGCAAGGGTTTCTAATCACAATGTTTTTAAACACAGATCATCCAGTTACATAGAGATTTCACCAATATGAACTCAATTGCTTCTTATATTAGAAACATCAGAACACAAGCTGCTTCATTTCGGTTAAAATGTACATTGTCTTTAAAGTGTTACCTTATAGCTCTACATGAATATCTAAAAATGTTTCACTTAAATAATTGCAGTAAATTAATACAACTACTGTACTTCTATGACAAACTCACTAATTTAAAATCGATCACAACCTGCAATAACTTTTCTCTGCTTAAGAATTAATTTGACTACTACAATGTTATGCTGCACAATAAAAAATACTCTATTTACCTACAGTATGTGTGCTTGGTAATATTTGTTTTAGGATTTCAGCTCTTAATTGTTGGTCTCTCCAGTGTTATAGTAATACCTTATTGTGATTGGCTTGCTCGTCACTAATGATTTCCTTAATTCCTCAATGGTAATAATAATGAACTCTAGTAGAAGAACACTCAGTATACAGCGCACTATATGTAGCCGGATTCACAGATACAATTCCTGTCCAACTCTAGAAAATAAAATAAAAAATAGCTAAAAGAAGAATTAAGCACTGGTTCTTGAATAAAACAGTAGTGAATTTATTAATCAGTCATTTTCCCTCAGCATCAATCCAAAAGCCAATACAGTTTTATAGTAGACATTTAGGGATATAAGCGGTGTTAAGCCTTAAGTCATAGCAATATGACATGTTTACTAAGCAGCGCTAAGCTGTAAGACAACTTACAGATAATTAAAGATACAGCAAGGCCCTGCTTCTCGGCGCCCCGCTTTTCGGCGATCCGCTGATACGGCGGTACCGAGAAAGGGGGCTGCCATGTCTGCTCAGAGGCTGTTGCCGCCGGCACGAATGCGCAGAACGTAGCTTGCGCACGCAGAACGCAGCTCGCGCATGCACAAGGGGGAAATTGCAGGGTTGCGCATCCACACAAGGGGAAAATTGCCAGGTTGCGCATGCGCACAAGAGGGAAATTGCCAGGTTGCGCATGCGCACAGCTGAAAATCGCCGGGGCCCTGCTGTGATGGGACATAAGGTACCTTATGCCTTAGCACAGCTTAATATATAAGGACCCTTAAGGGCCATTGACGCTCATTGACCATACCGTAGCTCACAACTTAGCATCTTAGGAAGGGGCAGTACATTGTCTGTCATCACACAAGCTATACCAAACTGTCAGTTAACTATAAGAGGTTGGTAACTTTACATGCTTGCAAGCCTATCAGATGTTCATCATACAATAACCATTTATTATCACTGTGATACAATTAGTTGCCAAGTGTCCAGTACTGAACTGGACTGCCCTGTATTTGTACACACTGTTCAGTAAACAGTTAGAGGCTATCCTGGACATATATGTGTCCAGTATTACCTTTCTGGACATAGTGACCTGACTAGCTTGGGGGGCCATGGGATTTCCCTGAGCATGGAGAGAGCAGGGCTGTTGCTAGAGGGCTGGGCAGCTTCCTTAATTACCAACAACAACCAATCAGGAGGAAGTGTCAGGAGCCTGGGGGTGGGGCCAAGGAGAGGATGAAACAGCATGAACCGGAGAGAGGGGTACGTGTTGAGCACATCGCACTTTTCATCATTGTGTCCAGTATTTTTGGAGAAGCCACCTGGCAACCCTAGATCCAATCAATACCTACAGTAGCTAACAGCTGCCCTTTAAACACTGTTTACTGAAACACTGGGGGTCATCCCAGCATATTATATAAATAGATCTCAAGTCCAGCGAAGCACCCTGAACTGCTGTAGAGATTACACATGGACTATTTCTCTCTGACCCAAGAGGTTACTGGACCGCTGTGGAGAGAAGCCTGCACTGAGACTACTTGAAGACTTTACATATTATTTGAACATCACTTTGGTCTTGCTGAGATTCATATGGAGGCCCACATTCTTATTTGGTTTGGTGAGTTCTCCAATTTGTTGCTGGAGCTGTTCTGGACTTGGGCAACAATAACAATGTCATCTGCAAATCGTAGGTGACAAATATTCACTGTTGATTTTGATTCCTTTGGATGTGGTCAATTGTGCTGTAACCACTGCAAAATCCCACCTGTTCTCTAGGCTGGGCAAAGTCCAAGGTCTGTTGCAGCTGATTAGTGAGTATCCTCATAAAAAATCTGGTTTGTAGTTCTTGAGGTCTTCTTTGTTTCCTTTCTTGTGGATGAAGATAACTATGGCATTATTACATTGCTCTGGAATTTTCCTGTTTCTCAAGCAACGTGCAAAGTTTTCCAAGGATTTTTTTTCTACTTCTTCCTGAGCTTCTTTCAAGATTTCAGTTGTAATCCCATCTTCCCCAGAAGCCTTCACATTCTTCATTGATTTTATTGCTTTTGCCACTTCTGGTGGAGGGACACATAGTACATCATTGGTGGTTTCTTCTCACTTGTCCTCTGCTGGATTGTGTCCTGTGTTATCTGTCTTCACGTACAATTTCATGTACAGGTAGTCCTCGCTATCCAATGTTTCACTTTACAATGAATGGCATATCCAACGGAACCCTATCGGTCGTTATCCGACGCCGGAATGCGTTATCCGACGCCTGAATGTGCTATCCAATGCTCGCCACCACTGATTAACATGGGACTCACTTTACAACAGTTCCACTATCTAACGCTACTCCCAGAATGGATTCCTTTGGATAACCGAGGACCGCCTGTAGAAGTCCTTAACTCACTTTATGATAAGTGCATTGTCTTTTATTGTTGATCCTTTGTCTTGTTTGAGTACAATGATTCTTCCCAATCAAAAATCACTGCTTTGCTTGCTTAAAATTTTTGTGATCTTTAATAATCCTCTTAACCATATCAGAGTAACATTTTATACTATACATCTTCAGTTATATGTGTGTTGTGTGTGTGTGTGTGTGTATATATATATATATATATATATATATATATATATATATATATATACTGTATATATATATTACTAATAAACACTTTTTGCATTTAGTTTCAAGCCATGGTGTGCCTGATATCTGAGGCACCCCATAAAACAAGATCACAGGTGGAGTGTTCTGAGAATAAACTGCAAGAGCAGTGTTATAAGAAGGTAGGAGGCAGACATATCACAATTACTGTATTAGAGTTAATCATTGATTTGACATTTTGGTTCTCCAGAGGGAATGGAATTTTCGAATAAATTAATATCTCTGCACTAATTGTGGTGTGCCTGATATATATATATATATATATATATATATATATATATATATATATATATATATATATATATATATATATATATATATACCCACATGCGCATACATGCACACACACATACTGTATATACTTAACTTAAAGGTACAGTAAATGAAATCACGATCGTGACTATCGACATTAGCAAGTTTCTACCAAAGCAAATACAATGTAGAAAGTATTGTATCTTATGAGAACCAATTCAAATCAATGATAAATGCCCTGGGGAAAATGAAAATAACAAGCTTTACCTTTCTTCTCGGCAGAGGATGCAAGATTTGATTTCCACATGCTTCACCTGCTGCTCATACCACTGTATTTTGGAAGGTTCCCTAATTCAATGAGAATATAAAGCAAACACAGGCCTTTACCAAGGAAACCTCCAGCCAGTAGCTGTATTCTGCAGCCATCTCTATGGCAACTCTTCTGTATATGCTCTCATTATTCCTGCTGCACTTCTTTACAACCCAACCTCACACCTTATCAGGATTCTTGTCTGGTTGAAGTTGCATTGTTTTGTAACCGCACCTTCAATTTAACACCTTTTTGTTCCAGCATCGGGTTTTTTTTTTTCACTTTATTTTTAATATTTTTTGGATTGTAAGAACTGAACTAAACAACTGGAGCAGTTAAAACAGAAAGTCATGTTCTTGACACTGGGATTTCTACATGCAGCAATCTAAAATGATGCTGGATATCTCTGTACACTTTTAGACACAAAGTACCTTCATCTAGGTAAAAAATATAAAGTTAAAAAAAAAACAGGAATGTCTACTGTATTTTTGGAAAAAGTGAACAAACTGATCTATTTCATTGTCTAAATGTAGGTAAATGTAGGAGAGAGAAGCCTTTTGGGGAACAAATCAAATGTTCATAATTCTTTTCAATATGGCTTTTCCAGGCAACTTTTGGTAGTTTATACAATCGTTATCCAAGCCTTTCTGTGGTAAGAACCTGTTTACCACTGGTAAAGTGTTACCTACTAGTTATTTTCTATCTTTTTGAGAAGTACCCATGATGTATACAATATATGTATACAATACAGGATAAGCTGGGGGACAATGTTAGTGATGAGAGACAATAGCAATATTCCTAACAAAAATATAAAGCTATGCATTTTTCATACAAAAGGAGTGATTTATTTATTTTTATGTGCATGGGCCTTCCACTCAACAGCAATCTGAATGGAAGAGGAGAACTTCAGTTTACATGTAAGGTCACAACATCGCATGTCCCTGGTGCCAAAATATCTGCCACTAAAAAGACTATGGTCCATATCTCCTAAGGTGCATTTTGCCATATGACACCTTCCGGCACTACAAGACACCTTGCATCCCATTTAAGTCAATGGGCTAGTGGTACAAGACAGAAGATGTGCCCAAATCTGATTTAACCCTTTGGGTGCCTCAAGATGTAGTCACTGTCATGGGGATAGGCACTCCGGAGGCTCCATGACATAAGGACTACGTCATGCCCAACTGAGGGTTTTTTTCTGCTTAGGTCTCGTCCTGCATTCCCATGGAGTGCAGGACGTAATCTGCCCAATGAGGAAACTGAGGACGAGGACTGCTCCTCTTCCGTTTCCTGAAAAATGGCACCCATGGTGCCGCAACCTCTCTGGTACTCAAAGGGTTAAAAGACCAATTATAGTATAATGATGCATTGTTTAAAAGCATATTTTTGTCAGCTAAGTGGGGTGTGCTATTATAAGCCTTTTTGCAGTTTTTTCCCTTCTAACTGTTTTTTGTTCTTAAAAATTTGCCCAAACCTCCACTTTGTGACATCAGCAGCCAGGAGTGCAGGAACTATTTCATGGTTGGTTGGGCCATAGATAAAAAATCAGTAAAATACATATATTACCAGAGGAGGAACTGGGTATTTTTGCACCCGGGTCAAGTTTCACTTTTTTTTATAGAACCAAGGCAAACAATCCTGTAATTTTTTATTGTATTTGTGACACTTTTGTATTCTCTCTCTCTCCCTCTCCCCCACCCCCCATATCTCTCACCCACCCCCCATATCTCTCACCCACATACATGTCCCCTCTATCCTTCATTTCTTTCTCTCCCACATTATTTCTCCATCTATCCCCAATTCTCTCTACCCACTCCTTCCCCCATTCTTTCCTTCCTCCACTAGTTTCTCTCTCTTTCTCTCACTCCCCCTCAAGTATCTCTCACTCTCACCCAAATCTCTCTCACTGTCTCCAAATCTCACTCCCCCTCTCCTCAAGTCTCTCTATCTGTCCCCCATGTCTCTCACTCCAACCCAAGTCTCTCTCACTCTCCCCCATGTCTCTCACCCCCCTCCAAAGTCTCTCTCACTCCTCCCCCCCGAGTCTCTCTCACTCCCCCTAACTTTGGAGAGGGGGGGGTCCGTCCTGGTGGCAGACACTGGAAATCGTGACAGACTTCCGTGTTGAACCATGGGGCGGGCCCCGCGCCCCTGCACTCCTCTGCTGCCATCTCACTCGCCCCTGCTCTCTCCTCCAACCACACTCCCTCCTCGGGCACGCCTTTGCACTCCCTCTTCGCCACTCTCTTCTGCACTCTGGCCCAAACTGTGCCCCCTAAACTGCTGTGCCCAGGACAACTGCCCCGCTTGTCCCCTGTAGTTACCACAATGTATAAATATATAAAACCTGGGGGGGTTGCAGCACCCCCTGCACCTCTAGTTCTAGCCCCTGTGTCGCCAGCTTTAAACAGCCCTATTAAGCTTAATAAAGTCATCATAAGAGAGCCTTGTCTGATAAGGCTGTATGAACTTTGCATGCAAAACATTGCTGTACCTCCTACTGGGGTAGAGCTAGTATGATTCAACAGCAGATGTTGCCATGTCAACACTATACTGCAGGCTGTGGGCCACTATAAAGAAAAAATAAAATACAATGAAACACAGCTATAAAACATTTTTTTTTTTAAAGTGGCATTTTTCTTTAAAGGGCTTCACACTGAGTTAACTTTTACTGAAATCATGCATTTTCACAAGATCATTTTTGAAAGGAACAGCACCTCAAAGTACTTTTTCAAATAAAAAAAAACAAAGACTATACTTGTGACAGATATTGAGACTTACTTCATTTCTAATAAGGTGCAACATTTCCGAAAGGGCAACTTTGCTGTTTTATGAGATACTATTTAACTTTAATTTAAAGATTTCCTGCAACATCGTAGACAGCAGTTTGGGAGGAATATTACTTAAACCAACTCCAGTTGATGTACAGCCCATTATTGATGACATAAATAAGAATTTCTATGCACTTCCAACTCTCAAAACTGCTTCTCCCCAAAAGAATTTACAGACATAAAAAAGAGAACTAGTCAGCCAAGCTTATTTCGAATGACACTGATCTTTAACTGAGTAATAAGCAGAGCTGATTATTTTCCCACCATGGGTATTTCTCTACAGATATTGGGATTATGTTATAAAACAGTGCTTGATGACCACAATTCATATTGGGAGTAACCAATATAATTTGTTTAGGTCTTCATTCCCTAAACAGAAGAAGCTATTGAAAGCTGGAAATGCATAGCTGAATTGAGCATCGTTGTGCACTGCACCTCAGCATGTTACTTTTCAGTGGCAGATTCCAAACAAAAGACGTAGTAGTTTGAATGTCAACAGAGATGTTTTGCTTGCCTTTATTTGACTTATAGTAACTATTTTGATGGCTGCTTTAACAGCGATGTAAATTTGGGCACATTCTCCTTGGAACAATCACATTTGTAATTGAAATTCATATTTTTGCATACTGCGGCCTCTTAAGTTTGTTGAATGCCATAAAGTGGTTATTTGCCATAAAGTGGTGCATACAAATCACCCTACTGTTCTGTAACCAGCTGACTGTGAGTTATTTCAATGAATTATGGAAAAGATCCATGAGGTGAGGATACGCATGATGCAGATTGTCACGGGAGACCTGCACTTTTTACACGGGGATCACTATCATTAGACGGGACAAAGGAGTTGAATAATCTGAGTTTATTCTGGCAAGCAGCAGACATAACAAAATACACAATTACAGAGTACACTCACCAACTGGAGGCCTGGGGGGAAGACTCTAGTCTTGACTTGGTGCAGGGGCCTGCTTCAATTAAGCTTACCCTGTCCACTTCTCGTCCTGGTTCCTCAAAGTGCTCTTCTTGTAATAGCAACTTTGAAAATCCCGCCAGTTGAATCCCCGTCAAACTCCAAAGACGGTCTGGTACTCTGATTGGCAGCGCTCTTTACATTGCCCTCGGTGGCTATTTTTTACATAGAGAAGGAGCCGCCGACCAATCAGAGTACGGATTGAGATGGTGTAGCCAATCCCCAAAAAGGGCGCATGCTAAAGCACTCAAGACCGCCCCGTGATGACGGGGCTTCTGGTGAGCCTGAAATTCAAACTGCCCAATGGGAACTGTGCTTATGAGCTCCGTCACAGCAACAGCTTCCCCTGGCCAGGCCTGTACCTCCCACTGGGTAGGCGCCACAGTGTCTGCGGGGAACAAAGACTCTCCCTGCAGAGAGCCCATCCCGGACCGGATTGTCTGCCCTTCCCCACTCACCAAATGTCTTGACACCTCGCCGTTTCCAGCCTTTGTCTCAATCTTGCATTTCTATGCAAGCAGCTCGGCTGATTGAATTACCGAGTCTGCCTCCATAGAAATGAATACACATAACCCACAATACTGGCTTGCTAGCTGGGGGAAAATACAGTTTTACCGGGGAAAAAATGCTTGTGTGATATATATATATACATCTCCCGGTCCCTTTCCCCCCCCCCCCCCCAATATATCCAAACATATCCCCATTCCAGAACACATAGTTATGAGGTGGTAGCCAGCCAGGCTTCACCTTTATTATGTGAGGCCAGCTACCCATACCATCACACAGATAAATTAGAAGGAATAACTATAAGGAACTGGAAGGATATGAAAGGGGAATCAAAATCAACGGTGAATAGTTGTCACCTACAATTTGTAGATGACATTGCTATTTTTGCCAGAAGTCCAGAAGACATCCAGCAACAAATCAGAGAACTCACAGAGGCAAGTAAGAATGTGGGCCGCCACATGAATCTCAGCAAGACCAAAGTGATGTTCAAGAAATGTGTCAACTCTACAAATATTTAAATAAATGGAATAGAACTAGAAGAAGTCAGACTGTGTGCGCCTGTGTGCCCTGGCCAACAAGTAACAATGGATTAGAACATTTTAAATTAAATCAATAGGAGAGTGAAGATGGGATGGAACGCGTTTGTAAGAAACAAGAAAATCTTTCAAGGGAACCTTCCACTGTGCCTCAATAGGAAAGTGTTGACCAGTATATTCTGCCCGTGCGCACATATGCATGTGAAACTTGTACTCTAAATGCAAAGATAATTCAAAAGCTTCAGACAAGTCAAATAAGTATTGAGAGAAGTATGCTGGGTATTACCTGAAGACACAGGAAAAAGAATGAATGGGTTTAAAACCAAACAAGAGTCTGTAACTTCATCCCAAAAAATTAAAATGGCAGTGGGCAGGATATATCACAAAAAGAAATGATCATAGTTGAACAAAGATGGTACTCAACTGGATTCCAAGGAAAATTAAAAGACCCTGACGATGACTGAAAGTAAGATGGGAGGATGAAAGCAGAACATTTGTTGGAGCATTGTGGAGAAGAGAGGCTTGCAATCGCAGTGCCTGGAAGAACATTGGGGATGCCTTCATCCAGCAGTGTATTGACCAGATGATGATGTCATATGTGTGTGTGTGTACACTCACACACACTATATGTACATGTATATTAGAAATGGGAATCAAACAAACAAGCAGATTGCTAGAGCTATACTGAGTGTACTAACTTTATTTTATTAAGACTCTGCATTGCAACCACCAGGGGGACACCATTTATGCAAGCTGAAAGTACCTCCATGACAAATAAAGAGACAGTAAAATCCAAGTATTCTTCATACACAGATTGTATCAAACACAATTCATTGATTATCTCAGGCCATGGCTCCTGCTTCTGTCTCCACTCTACGCTGAAAATAATTACTACTCTAAATATCTATAAAAATATTGGAAAATTCCCAAGAGTAGAATGAAAAATTTGTACATTAAAGCTGTGAAAAATGTTTTAATCTATTCCACCAGCAACAGATAGTTTTAGGTTGCCCATTAAAGCGGCAATCCAAGCTGGCCTTCCTCCCCCCCTTTTCTATTTTTACATAGGATTGAAGCAGGAGATGTTAACCAACCATAGGGGATGCCAGTAGCCGCTCCTAGCTGGGGTTCATGCAATGGCTGCTTTTCAAAGCCCCCATGTCCTGTGGGCCAATAGGAAGCCTTGACTTCATCCAGTGCAGCTTCCTATTGGCCCACGTGATGCAGGAGCTTTAAACTTGCAGGAGATACTGCCCTGCACCCTGTGACGGTGAGGGGGTAACCAGGCTCACAATAAAGGTTAAGCCCACTTGGTTACTCCTGATCCATGTATTGGGGTTTGAGAGTGTCAGCTCTTGAGCCCAGTGTTTGTCAATGCACTGTATAAAATTATGCGAAAATATAGACTTTTCTGTGTTTTACCTTTCCAGATGTACCAGCAAGCAGGGATTGCTAGGTGTCACGGGAGACTCCTGTAGCGGGTAGGATCTCGGTGGCCGGAACAGCAGGAGCGCAGTAGGGGTCACAATCAGAGGTCCGAGGCAGGCGGCAGATAGCGTAGTCGGGTAACAAGCAGGGGTCCAAGGCAGTCGGCAGATAGCGTAGTCAGGTAACAAGCAGAGGTCGGCAACGAGGAGACTGGAACAGGACAGGGGAGCAGGAACAGGTCTGGGAGCAGGGACTGAGACCGGGGAGCAGGGACTGAGACCGGGGAGCAGGGACTGAGACCGGGGAACAAACAGGGACAAGCCAGATTACCAGCAAGGGCCTTTACTATGAACAGAATCAAATACAGGACTGGTACAGAAACAGATCAGGATCAGAGACAGAAGCATGTGCATAGGAGTCTGACTCAAAACAAAGGCAAGGGAAAAAACAGGAAGCAGAAGCTATAAAGGACAAAGACAGGAGCAACAAGACAGACAGACAGACAGAGGAACCCCAGAGCACACAGAAGGCAGCAGCACACCCAGTGGACAAAGAAGAACTATGGCTAGGCAGGAGGTCTAGGAGACCCTGACACTAGGCTATGAGTTTCAGTGTGGGTTTTGCGGAGAAAGTCTTCTCAGTTTGTGCTTAGGTAGTCGGGGTCCAGAGTTGCTGGATACCCCAAAAATGTACCCGGGAATCAGGTCAGAATCCCGGATACATATAGGCACAATGATCAGGTCAAAATCCTGCCTTGAAAACGCTTGCGCGACTCACCGCTAGGACTCCCTACTTCAGCACAGACCAGATAGTTAAATGGGGCATAGGGATGTGTGGTATCCCTGAAATGGGATGCCCAGTTAATGCCCTGATCACCAAGAACCTGGTATAGGGGTTCTGGGTGTGCTCCAGCTAAGGCGGTGAGGATTTTAAAAGTCTAAATCAGGTTTCAAGTGTTTGAGGAATATAGCTAGTGGGTATAAAAGTATAGATTCTCATTCAATTCCTAATAACCAAATGACTTAGCAGGTATAATAGTGTAAAGCATATTTTATTAAACAGGTATATTTAAAGTGTATAATGCTTGTGCACAGTATACTGTATGAGCTGGGGACTTCCAGGTCCACGGTTTCGAGAGACAATGTGGCTACCAAGTTTGGTGCCATCAAGTCTGCTCGGGTCCCGGACATGAAAACCTCAGAGGTTTCCAAGGTGTAAAAGCCATTTGGGTACCGGAGTTAGGCTCAAGTACTCACGTCCTGGGATGAATGGAAGTCAATGGACAACCATTTGCCCCAGCTCAGACTGTGAGGAGAAAAGAAATTGGATCGGGCGCTTCTATATATGAACTATGATAGGTGAATCCGATATAACGAATGTGTATCACCCAAAACAGTGTATAATATATGACAATAATACCTCAAATTATTCAGTGCACAAATAAACTTTCGCCACAATAAGTGAAAAAAAGTGTTTTTAAAGTGAAGTATAAATAAAAATAGCTGATCTACACACTTAGGTTGGACCATTCTCTTTGTCCAGAAATGTTGTTTGTTGTCTTCCAGGTAAGGGGAGCACTGCTGAATCTCGTGTGGAAATATATGAAAAAAATACAAATACAAATAATGGTGTAGCCAGTATGACAAAAATGCTATCTAAAAAGTGGATGTATCGGTCTCACTCACAATTACAGCATATCAGAGATACTTCTCTCTCTGACAGGAGCCCTTGTTCAGACCCTCAGCATAGGAAACTCTTGAATAAAGCCCTCTGGAGTGTGTGCCTTTAGGTCTCCTCTCACAGGTGAGTTACCCAACGAATAAAAGAGAGCTCATAATAGTGTTATATCACAAAAACGATATTGTATAGTCTCAGGTAAGAAGTAGCTTCACTCACATTTTGTAAATTAAAATAATTAATGGGAGAGAAATGTAGTTATGGATCATCAGGGCTTGGCTGGTACAGTTGAAGTCTTTATCCCATCTATCACTTCCGCGTTCGTCATTTCCGGTGACGCGTCACGAGAAGGGAGGATGTAGCTGCTGCGGTGGTTCAGCTCTGCCCCAAACTGCCAGTACTTCGGATACCCAAAAACCCTTCGCTAGGCTTCCTCAGGTAGAATCAGCTGGAAGACAACAGTCTGTGAGGAGCCTAACTCAGCGGGTGGCTTCTGCCTGACCAGTGGCAGAGGTGCCAGGTTGGTGCATGACCTTGTCAGAATCAACGTTTGCCCAGCTTAGGCTGAGTCCATAGAGACTCCAGCCATGCGGAGGCGCGCGGAGGCTGAGGGAAAGCAAGTGCTATCCCTGGCCTTACTACGCGCGCCATCCGGGGGCGTGTCTGGGTGCGTGTCTGGGGGCGGGCCAGTGACGTCACGGAGCTGGTTCGCCCTCATTGGGCGATCCACTCACGTGACTGGCCCTCCGCTCCCCTCAGCGTGCAAACTAAAAAATTTGAAGTGCTACGCCTCCGCACGCCTGCGGAAGCATGCGCGAGCCCCTGCTAAATCTGCTCTCATTGCGGCTGCAGGGGCTCACTGGCAAGAGGGAGTGTGGCTTAGCGGCTAAGCGCTGAGATTAGCGTGGCTAAGCGGCTAAGCCTTAGATAGACTGGCAGCGCTCTGATAGGCTGGTAGAATTCTTGCCACACTCGGATTGGCTGTAGTATTTAATGAATGAACTCTGAAATACTATAAGAAACCCTCAGCCAATCCGGACGAGATATTCTGGGCGAGAACAGCAGCGGTAAATTTGAAACAACCAAAATATGCTCTTGGAGAAATAGCAGCGAGCCGGCTTCAGAAATTTTAAGGCGGTACATTTTCTATGTCGCAGCTGGGATTGCAAGCCGAAAAGAGTACCAGGACGTTTGGTACTATCTCCCGGTCAAGGGATTTCGACATCTCCGGAAAAGAGTGGTGGTATGTGGAACTTTATGCCGATTTGAGTTCCAGAACATGTCGGGACAAGTCCCGTTCAACCTAACAACTTTGTTTTCTGTTCTATTTTACCTAGGTCAGTCTAGTTTTGTAGCCCAGACCCCCAATAAGTGTGGTTTCTTCTGTATTTTGTAATCCACTGTGTGTACATCTGTTTCTATGGAATAAATGACAGTTTGTTTTACAATCTTGTTTTGCTCAGTGAATAATCCCGGTAAAAAGGTGTAAATACCTGGTCTCCTGTGAAACCCTCCCTCCCCCCTTTGAAGATAAGTATTTCTGGAAGCAGGGGGCCCCCAGAGCTGAAATGAATGTGGTTTCGCTCTGGAGAACCCCTTCTTCAAAATAATGCAAAAATAAAAATTGTAATGCAATACTTTACAGAACTGTACCTTACAGAACTGTCAAAATAATGTGCTATTCAGGTTGTCTGTGACAATATAATAATGTAGTTTCCTTATTTTTTAAATAATGTACCATAAATAGATCGCTAATAAACAGATTGTTTTTGATCCTCGGAAAACCGGTTTCCATAAAGGTATTTTCACCTGTACAACTTTCACTAGTACAGTATTTAGAGGTTATAAAATTAATAATCTGAAATTTGTAATCCAAGAGAAATTAACCTCATATTTATCTTTGAAGCCCAGCAGGAATATGCTTGGGATCTGAGCATTGAAGTTGAAGTTGAGACTACATTTTAGTATAAGAATGGTATCAAGGTTAAGTGGAATATAAAGTGGGCACTTTCTCATCTAGTGCTAAACTTGAGCACGACTTTGACAAAGTGATCAGCAGAGCTTTAGCCAATTAGACAAAAATGTAATTTTTCACTTTGTACATGTTGATAAACTGGTGAGCATTTGTATGGAACAATCAATTTTGTGGGTTTTGCTAGAAAATCACTGAACAATTGTATGCATCTAAATATTGGTACATAACTAGTATTAGAAAAATCTGTTTGCCAAAAAATTGATTTAGGGGTGAAAACCATTGGAATTTATTTGCAAATGTATTCATGTATTTGTGCTTCCTAATGAATACTAGTAAATTAAATGGAAAAAGTGAACTTGCACAGGTGCAAACATTCATAAACGGGACTCTTGTGTTTGCTGCTGAAAATGATTGGCCAGGTACTGAATGGGTAATAGTTTTACAGAGCTGAATGTGTTATCTATTCTTTTCAATGACTCTGTCATCACAGTGAAGATAGAGTACTGAACAATTACAGTACTAACTCCTGAATTGTCATACCTGCTAATCGGAGGATTTCTTCAACAAACATAGTCAACTACTATAAATCCATGCATATTCAAAACTTTTGCAACAACAAGGTTAAGATGTAATATCTGCTCAGATAATACAATCATTCCTTTTTGAAAGTCTTTGTGCTGCCTCCAACAACCAGGAGAAAAAAATGTATTGTTTAATCGGTCAAAGTAGTACGGGAACTACACTCTGCTTAATAAACAAACATGTTCCAACAGGCCTCTTTTCAAAGCCCTGCACTGCTTTGCTCAAATGTTTTATTCATCTCCAGGATAGAAAACAGGAATCCAATTTTCAAGTGTGGGAGTTGAAAATAGCAAAGTGGAGCAAGATATCTGTTTGTAGGATTTAAAACAATCCTCAAACATATTTTTACCACCAAATATTTATAAATATTACAAATATTTTTAAAAATAGAACAGAAACAGCAATCTATTAAAATGATAATCGTGTAAGAGATATGTGAACAAAAATATCTATCCAGTATTTAGGTCAACATAAGGGATTTGGAGGACAATCTACCAGGCATTGTAGGTCGGCCAAGTGGTTCTTATCTGCCATCAAATTATATGTTTCTATGGGTTTTTTTTAGGCAACAATATACAAACCCATACAGAATATCTCACGGAATACTAAATGCTGTTATGCAGTACACTATGTGCTGTCAAAATGAATGAAACTTTGAGGCAATTCAACTCAAACAATCATTTCTATATAGATTGTTTTCAACATATATTTGGAGATCCCTCCTCTTCTGGTCAGATCAAATTCACTGCTCCCGGAGTGGTGAACATCATCCCTAAAAAATCTGCAAAACGCCTTAGATGTTCTCAGAAAGAAATAAGGCATTCTCCCATGTCAGTCCTTATGCCATCCTGAGAAAGTCGTGAGGGCCCTAAGGTGCAGATACACAGAGGGCTGTTAAATCTGGGCTACTAATGTGACATTACCTACAGTAAATAGGTCACGTCCATTTGCTTCCCTGTGTTTAACGGGTATCCACAAAGTTAAATATATGCGAAACCACTGGCCATTTGTGATCGTATTAGCATACGCTTAACACCATGTGAAAGTAGCACTGCCTTGCGTTAGCTTCAACCACAAGGGCTAAGCTTGGTGGCGTTACTTCCATGCAGACCCTGAATGGGTGTTTAATTAAAGTCAAGAAAGAGAAGACAGGAGAGGAAAAGATCCCCGTAAATAACAATATGATGGTTAAATCATAACTAACTGTGGTCTTACACTTATCCAGACACTATAAAAGACAAATTTCAGGGTCTGGATGGGAGTAATGTCAACTTTTGCTTTTTGTATCATTAAATCCCTGCTTTAACTATAATGGAGCTCTGTGGATATGCGTTCTTAGAGGGAACGCCTCTTTTGCATATCATTAGCACGAATGTCAATTATAGTAATGTCAGGGTTTGTTACGGCTGAAAACAGCACTTAACGGGTCGTTACTGAAATCAACGTCTCATTAAGTCATTAACAGAACTTTGTGGCTCTACCCCTAAAAGAGTTAAACTTATTTAACAGTCCATGAAGCTATTCTGCTCTAATAGATATGTAATTCTAATAACCAACATAAATTGTTGAAAACAAATTAAATCACCCATATAGAATGAACAAAAAAGTTTATAGCGTTTTAGTCTTTTTCATTTTCTAAAATGTATGTACCGTATGATTAATATTGCGTCTACCGTTTTGTTTGTGTTTAAGTGCTTACAATTAGTTGTTGCTCTAACTCAGTTGTTATCATGATATTGAATTACTATACATGGTAAAGTTTCAGAGAAATATGTTAATTATTGTTAAGCCATTGGGAAGCTAATTAGAAAGAAGGGTCAAAAGTATGCACAACAACTGTATCTACTGTATGAGGGAGGAACTACTGGCATTATATTGGATATGCCAATTTTACAAACCCTCTGGCTTCATCAAATGGCTGCTATATTTAAAGTGACAATCCTGAAATCAATCTCATAAATAATTCCATTTACCAATCTATTGCTTCCTTATCATGCTTACTTAAGTGTTATTCACGTTCTGTGAATTAAAAAAATAAAACGAGAAAAGAGAAATGTGTATGCTGAAATATGAGGTAATAATTATATATACCGTTGACTTATAACATTTGCTTCTGCTGATAGAGCATGGTCAAAAAAGGACCCAAAAAGACTTGATTAGTGGTTTCATATGTCATTTCCCAGAATCCCTTGCTGCAGTGGGAGCACTGTATGCTAGGTGATAATGGTTGAAAGGCAGGGTTGAAGACCTGTCTAAGACATGTGAATGTGCTCACAAGTGATATTATATATATATATATATATATATATATATATATATATATATATATATATATATATATATATATATGTTCAAATAACGGGGGAAAAAGAGGGGGAAGGGATAGGGAAGAAAAACCTCGCATCTACTTGTACAATATTCATGCCACCATAAGCCAAAGAAAATATACTATTTGCTTTACATGAGTAAGATTTGGCGGTGCTCACGGGTTGTGAATTATGTGAGTGAAAAGTGAAAAAAGTAACCCGTATGGGAGCACTCAGGTATGCAATTGATATATTTGTTTATTTATTTGACACAGTGCAAAAAGGGATGAATAAACAGTACATGATTACAAACACTTAAAAAAGAGGCATGGACCCCTGTCACGGGTGCTACCCTTAAACACAAGTGAGCAGCACTAAGGAACGACACAAGTTGTCAACCCTAAACATGAAAAGGATAGTGACTCAAAAAACACTAGGGTAAATCAAAGTGAATCACAACAGGTTAATGGGTTCAAAGGCACCTATACAAGGCTAAGAATAGTACACACTACACACCAAAAAGTAGACTGGTCAAAATATAAATGACAGTCTCAAAGCATCACACATCTGCATAAGCATACAGTAATATAACCAATACCAACAGCGTAAATAAATCATTTGTAGGTAAGATGGTATGTTGGAATGAAATCCCTAGATGTGTAGAACATTAAAGTTTGTGAATAGCATGTATAGGAAAATGCCTAATGAACGCCTATTAAATAACGTTGTGTTTGTTATCAGTATCCCTAGTGAAAAAATGAAATATCACATTCCAGAAAAGTAGTTTGCATAAGTGCTGGGTAGCATAGTTACGTGAACCATGGGTCAGGGGTCCTGCCTAGCACCCCCTGTTCTTCTTCCTCCATCTCACCTCAGGACTTTGCCGACTATTTCAAGGAAAAGGTGGAATCCATACGTCAGGCCATCCCCTCTGTATCCTCCCCCCATCCTACACCTCTTCCTAACTCTCCTCCTGCGTTCCTTGACTCTTTATCCGCTGTCACGGAGGAGGACATGTAGTTGCTGATCTCCTCTTCTCCCTCTACCACCTGCCCTCTTGACCCTATTCCCTCCCATCTCCTAAAACCTCTTACTCCTACTATAAACCCTACACTCACACACATTTTTAATCCTCCCTCTACTCTGGTACCTTTCCCTCTTCCTTCAAACATGCAACAGTCATACCATTACTCAAAAACAGTAAGCTTGACCCTACTTGTCTTTCTAACTATCGACCTGTCTCCCTCCAGCCTTTTCCCTCTAAACTCCTTGAACGACTTGTATTATCTCGCTTGCTCCATTTTCTCAACACCTATTCTCTCCTAGACCCTCTAGAATCTGGCTTTCACACTGCTCACTCCACTGAAATAGCCCTCACTAAAATAACTAATGACCTCCATGCTGCCAAAGACAGAGGTCATTACACTCTGCTCATATTACTCGACCTCTCTGCAGCATTTGATACTGTGGACCACCCTATAATACATATACCATACAGTTAAACATAACTTACAGTGAGGCTCCTCCACTGTCACTCCTCCAGGAACCTGAACCTAGCATCTTCTACCCTCACTATATATACACCTACTACCGCAGGTAGTCTGTGGTGTTCATTATGACCTGTGTTCCTCCCATGTCCGCAGGTTTGATTGTTATGTTGCGGTTGGCCTTTAGCGATTCTATGGCTCTCCCCTCAATCAGTGTCAGATTATACTTTTGTTTTCTTACTTTGTCCAGGATGGTTGATTTGGCTCTGTGTCTAAAGCTTTCAATGTACCGATCTAGTTTGGGGTTGCGCCCACCATCATGGACAAAGTAAGGAAAGTAAGAAAACAAACGTATAATGCGTGCTTGCCTTCCTCCTCCTATCCCGCACGGCCCGCAGTCCTCCTCCTCTTCTGCCACTCTGCGCTTATCGCTCTCTTCCCCCACCTTTCCCGCCGCCCCCCCAAAAAGTGCTGCCCTAGGTGACTGCCTAAGTCGCCTAGTGGTTGCACCGGCCCTGTAAAATATATGACACTGTATATGTATATCTATATACTGTATGGCACTGGGACCTGACTGCAAACTTAACCCAGCTGCTGAATTTTAGTCTTACAATGTATTTAATGAGAATTCTCATAGAATCATACCTTGCTGCAGTTATGTGTGGGAAAGAACACAAAAATTCAAAAGGGGGAGGGGTAACCCTTCAAGATCTTTAAGCTAATTCATCTAGAAGAACGGGTGCAACACTGTGACCTAAAATGAAAAACTTGTAGCAGGGTAAAAGTGGAGCTTAACCCAAAAGAGTTCATTCTGGGAGCATATTTTTATTAAATTCACTTTTATTAACTCATAATTAAAAACTAAATGGTGCGTGTGCAATTACAAAAATACTTAAAAATCAAACTGATACAACACAACATACAATTAAAAGGTCACACAGGGAGAGGGCAGGTGAGTGAGGCTGATGGTCAAGAAGACAGTTTAACTAAAATAGGAGCTTTCTTTCATAGGTAAATGTTTACCCTAGATGTGCAGGGATAGAGAATATATTTATATATGAAAACAGTATAGGATACCCACTTTGAAATAAATATTATCTGTTAGATTTAAAGCAGTCAAGGGGTGATTTATTTGTTGCTGTATTATCATGGAAGGGTATATGGCTCCTAAAAATAGTTTATAAATCAGTGCTGTTTGTACCAAGAACTCTGTGTGTAAGGATACAACCACAATAATTTGAGCAGAAACTTGGTGAATTTAGGAGCTCTATAATTCTAATATACTGCTAAATTTTTTAGCTACTGATAATTTCTCATGTTGTGTTCAGCCACACATTAACTAAGTTATGGTGAAGAAAAAAAGTGAAAAGACCCTTCACCACACAAAGGGTGACTAGAGGTCCCGGTTTAGAAGGGAGAGTCCCGTTTTCAAGACTTTGTCCTGGGTCGCAACTTTTTGGGCAACTGTCCCTGTTTTTATCGGTGCTAGCTGGCTGCGCATGCAATTTTTAGGGACTCACAATGTTTAGGTCTTGTTGAGTGGTGTATGAATGCTGGGTGGAGTCTAAAGGTTATCTGTGGACACTGAGTGGAGGTTCGGCTTGGCAGTAAGATCATCGGAAGAGGCGGGCTCGAGTCGCGGCTGTGAGGAGGAGGAGAGAGGAGAGAGACGCTGAGCTCAGCTGCTGAATACCATGCTCCAGGGACTCAGGTTGCAGACGGCATCCATACACCACTCAATGAGACCTAAACATTGTGAGTGCACATTTTTTAGGGCTTGTGTGAATCAATAAATGTTGTTTTTTTAGCTGTACTACACTATGTACGTTCTTGTATCTATCCTTTAATCACTAATTGTATGGCGGGAGACAACGCTGGACTCTGAGGTACAAACCGGGAGAGAGACAAAGTGGGATCACTGGATAACACTCTATCTGTGCTAGCTGTACGTACAGCAACGAGGAGGAGAGAGGAGAGAGACACATAACACAGTTGCCAAACACCGCGCTGCAGGAATTCAAGTTCTGGACGTCATCCATATACCACCTATCAAGACCACTAACATTGTGTGTGCACAGTCTTTGGGGTTTGTGTGAAGCAGTAAATGCTCTGTAACTGTACTACTCCATGCACGTTTTTTATCAATCCTATATAACCAACTATGTGGCGGGAGGCAACGCTGAGCTCCAAGGCTTAAAGCGTTAAAGAGACAGCGTAGGATCATTGTGAAAATATATTACTCTGCTTGTGACCTAGCTATTTGCTGTGAGTATGTTGCAGCTCGGTGCAGCGTGCTAAAGTATTACTACACCAGTGGTTTCCAACCTTTTTTTGGTTAAGGAACCGTCTAATTATATTGTGAAATTCTGCAGACCCCAACCCTCTCTAATAGCACATCTGAGATCAGATGCCTTGTAAGGAACCCCAACCCTCTCTAAAAGCGCATCTGAGATCAGAAGCATTGTAAGGAACCCCAACCCTCTCTAATAGCGCATCTGAGATCAGATGCATTGTAAGGAACCCCAACCCTCTCTAATAGCACGTCCAGGAGCGTAGCTATAGCCTAGGGCCAATGCTTCTGGGGAGATGCTCTTCCCTGTCGGCGGCCCGGGCCCCTGCCCACACATTAATTCCCTGCAGCGGGCAGGAAGCACAGAGGGAAATCCCTTCCTCTGTAGGTGGGAGGGGCCTGGTTCAGGGGCAGGCAGAGAGAGGCAGGGGCAGAGAGAGAGAGGTGCAGGGGCAGAGAGAGAGAGGAAGGGGCAGGGAGAGAGGCAGGGGCAGAGAGAGAAGGACAGAGAGAAGGGCAGAGAGAGAGAGAGAGAGAGAGAGAGAGAGAGAGAGAGGTAGTGTGAGAGAGAGGGGCAGAGAGAACGAGAGAGAGGCAGAGATAGGGGCAGAGAGAGAGGAGCAGAGAGATAGAGAGAGAATGGCAGAGAGAGAGATAGAGGCAGGGGCACAGAGAGAGAGAGGCAGGGGCAGAATGCGAGAGAGGCAGGGGCAGAGAGAGGGAGGTAGGGGCAGAGAGAGAGAGGCAGGGGCAGAGAGAGAGAGAGGCAGTGGAAGAGAGGCAGGGGCAGAGAGGCAGGAGCAGAGGGGCAGAGCGGCAGAGCAGAGAGAGGGGGCAGAGAGAGTGAGCGGGTAGAGAGAGTGAGAGGGGCTGAGAGAGGGGGAGAGAGATAGAGAGGCTGGGGCAGAGAGAGACAGAGAGGCAGGGGCAGAAAAAGAGAGAGGTGCAGAGAGACAGAGGGGAGCAGAGGGAGAGAGAGGCAGAGAGAGAGAGAGAGGAGGGGTGTAGAGGGGGCAGAGATAGCAGAGACATGAGGGGGCCCTGAATTTTTTTTTTACCCAGGGGCCTGCACATATCTAGCTACACCACTGAGCATATCTGAGATCAGATGCATTGTAAGGAACCCCAACCCTCTCTAATAGTGCATCTGAGATCAGATCCATTGTAAGGAACCCCAGCCGTCTCTACTAGTGCATCTGAGATTAGATCCATTGTAAGGAACCCCCAGCCATCTCTACTAGTGCATCTGAGATCAGATCCATTGTAAGGAACCACAGCCGTCTCTACTAGTGCATCTGAGATCAGACCCATTGTAAGGAACCCCAGCTGTCTCCAATAGCGTGTCTGAGATCAGATGCATTGTAAATTCTTCAGTACAGGCATGCCTCGGTTATCCAACGGAGTCCATTCTGCAAAGTAGTGTTGGATAGTGAAACCGTTGTAAAGTGAGTCCCATGTTAATCAGTGGCGATGAGTGTCGGATAAGGTATTCAGGTGTCGGAAAACCTCCCCATAGGATTGCATTCTAAAGAGTCGATATGCCATCCGTTGTAAAGTGAAACGACGGATAGTGAGGACCACCTGTATTTGGTACAATTTTCAAATTACCTACACATTTCAGGGAACTCTTTAGTGGTGCCCGAGGGAGTCTGGTTGAAAAACACTGTGCTACACACTCAAATTCATAGAAATGTGTAATAAGTTACCTATAGTGGCAGGTTTAGATAAGAGGCGAGTATTATTGAAGCCAATTAGAATGGCATTTTCACAGTCCCTGGTACTTAATGAGTGCTAGGCAAACAGCTACCTGTGCCAACTACCAGAACAGATTTACTCAAAAAATATCTCTATAAGTTGTTCAGTGTCTTCCACATTTAATGAGGTCCAAAACCGAAGGGGAGATAATGAAAACAAGAAAATGGTGTAATGCATCTTGGCACTTCTCCATTCAGTATATAGATGAGCCTAGACGTATTACACCATTTTGTTGATTTCATTGTCTCCCCTTTGGTTTTGGACACTGCGCACCAAACATTTCCAGAAGATATAAGAAGAACTGAATGACTGCCTGGACTGTTCATTTATTTTTTTTGAGCAGCAATTTTCGTTTTTTTTTTTAATATCACACATTAATTGTCGTTTCTATATACAGTATAACACATAGATTTTATCAAACAACACTGGTACAGTATTCATCAATGTGTATCTCACACTTATATATTCACTGTTTATAAAGTTATTTGTTACCTCTTTGCACTAATATCCCTTTACACTAATGCACTTTATATTAATAGATACCACACTAACTATTGAAAATAGTTAAGATCCCAAGGAGCACCCATTTTTGTCTGCATTTTAAATTTAATTATGTACCACTTTAAAGGAGTAATTCGTGATTTTTTGGGTTATTACTATGTTTTTAACATAGGTTTGAAGCAGGGGGTCGCTGAAGCGGACCTCCATTCATTTCAGCTGCAGGGACCCCCTGCTTCTCGAGATGCAGGCCTCCAAAGAGGGGGGAGGGGGGTGGGGTGATATCTCAGCAAAGTTTACAGCTCCTGCCACACGTCCTGACGTCACGGTTTCCTATTGGCCCGAAGGGTGCGGGAACGTTGAAAAGCGGCCATTACGTGAACCCTGCTAGCCAAGCTGAGCGGCTACCGGATATTACTTACTACGGAGGAACGTATCTCTGGAAGCAGGGGTTCCCCTAAGCAGAAATAATTAGGGTCCCCCTGCTTCAATCCTATGTTACAAAAAAAAAAAATTGATCGCTTGGATTTCCTCTTTAAATGGCCATATACAGTGCCACATACTGGTCATTCATCTGAAATGCACTGTTACTCTTAACACAGAATATAATTAAATACACATCAAATAAAAATCTTTCATTCGTCATTAATCAACCTTTCAGTGGAGGCACCTTGAAATACATTTCAATACATTGTACTGCAGGATGAGACTTCTGCTGGTATATAGGCAGCTTAATGGCATCAATAAGTATTTACTCTAGGTGCGAACACTTCAATTGCTGTCAGGCGTTTATTTACTTATTTGTTGCACCTATCAAGAGTTATTAATCATGAGCAAATATTAATTTACACATTGAAATAGTAATCTGCAGTCAATGCAATTTGGATTATGCAATATAGGCATTGCTTTGGATCACTTGCATTTTCTTCTCCACCGTTTGAAGCGTATTTAAAGGAATAAATAAAGATTTATTAAGTGATATTTTATACTGCATTGAGAAAGGGCACAAACACATATTTTCAGGCTTTGTAGTCAAGGAATATTACTAAAATTGATTTATTGAACTTGTTTAAGTATTCACTGAAATTACTGCAATTATTCAATCTAGCCTGGCATTTGTCAGAGTGCCACAAGAAGGTTGCGGACTGTATAAATACACTTGTGGATGCCCCTTTTAAATAAACAGTCACCCATCTGGTTCTCCCTCCCCCCTCACCCTTACGGTGAAGGGAAGCAAAAAATATGACAGTCACATACTGCACCTTTTTTTAGGAATCCAGTATACTGTACAGCCAGCACTAAACTATGGATGCTCATCAAATTGTCCTTCAGGGTTTATTTACAAAAGTCTCTCAACAGCAAAAAGTGATGTATTACCAGTGTAAAATATTTGCATCATATTTATCAAAGGAAATAACTGCAATGGCTTTCAATGGGATTACTTGTCTTGAATAAATATGGTACACTGTTTGTGCCCCAGTTTTGAAGGAAAGATTCTTTAAAGGAGCAATCCAAGCAATATCCAACTTGTGTGATTTAAAAAAATAATAATAATTCAGCTCCGTAGTTTTCATAATACTTACTACCTGTTTTTATTTTAAAATTCAACAAAATGCCATTTTTAATGAGTTTTAATATACTGAGCATCTTTTGATTTTTAAAGCAGGCTTAAGCCCACCTCCCCAGCAGTGTAAGGCCAGGTCCCCGCTGGCTACTGAAGCTCCCGCTGTTGGGGACGCTGCAGGGACAGTAGCAGCTGCACAATGGGACCGGGACCGGGACCGCTGGGGGTGCGCTGCGCTCTGCCGACAGTGACTACTGTTCGCAAGAGAATTGTGATCAGGAGCGCGACGGAGCGCTAACCCACGCCCCCCGGCGGTTCAGACAATGAGGGCGAACCTGCCGGGTGACGTCACGTCCCTCCCCCATCACGACCCCCCCCCCTGTATTTTGGTCTGCAGCTCCCTGTCGACCGGAGAATCGGCTGCACGTGCCGCCAGTCTCGCGTGCAGCGGAGGTACTGGGGCCTCAGCCTAAGATCTTTGTAACACTTTCCTGTTTGTGATAATTTGTTTCCAGTATTACCAGCAGTTTGAGCTGTAAACTGTAACACTAGGTCAGTGTTTCTCAACCAGTGATGCGTGAAATCCTGGGGCTCCGCTGAGCAGTCCTAGGGATCCGCCGAGCCGCCCGCACTCACTGCGGCCCGACGACGGCTTCCTTCCCTCCCTCCCCTCCCTCCTCGTCCCTCAGAGCGCTCTCTAGCAGTCCGCCACTTCCGGTGCCTGCTGAGCACGTGCAGTCTGCCCGCCTCAAGCCTCCTGCCCGCTTTGGCCGCCTTCTGCACGCCGCTGCCGCCTGAGGTGAGGAGATGATCCCTGGTGGTGGCAGCGGCGGCGGCTGCTGCTCTGGGGCGGGGGCTTAATGAATGCAGCATGTATTGTACTTTCTGTGATAGGCAGAGGTGTGTGTGTATTTTAGTGAGCAAGTGTTTGTGTGCCTGTGTCAGTACGGAGAGCGGGTGCATCGGAGAGCAGGCGACAGGGGGGCGGGGCTAATTGGTGCTGAGAAGTGTGAGTGTCAGACACAAACTAACACACACAGTGACAGACAACGGGGTCTGTTGCTGGCTAGCGTGTTGTGAGTGATGCTCATGGTGCATCAGTTGAGTCACATTGCTGTTCAGTTTTTATTTTAGCCAGCCTGAATGTTTATTTTCATGTTCCAAATTTGATAGCAACTTTAACTATGGAACAGCTACGTTCCTGTACAGTAGTACATCTCCTTCCCCCCTTCTCCTTCTGTCTCCCTGAACCCACTTTCTCGTCACCCCTTCCTTTTCCTCTTTCACCCAGGCAAAAAAAAAAAAATCACATGGCTAGTGAGTGGATACATTATTCAGCCAAGTATTTCAGAAATTCGTTTTCAACATCAATCTCTCACTCCTAATTAATATGCTATGAAGCAGTCTTCCCTGGGCTGGGGGATAATCAATGTAAATTTCAATTAATGAGGCTAAAATCTTCTCTGGTGGGGAGCAGGCATCTTCAGGGGTTGGTTGTGTGAGATGCAGGGGGGGATTGATGTGACATGCAGGGGGGATTGATGTGACATGCCGGGGGGAGAGTGATGTGACAAGCAGGGGGGATTGATGTGACATGCGGGGGGGATTGATGTGACATGCAGGGGGGGAGAGTGATGTGACATGCAGGGGGAATTGATGTGACATGTAGGGGGGATTGATGTGACATGTAGGGGGGGAGAGTGATGTGACATGCGGGGGGATTGATGTGACATGCAGGGGGGGATTGATGTGACATGCAGGGGGGGGATTGATGTGAGATGCAGGTGGGATTGATGTGACATGCAGGGGAGGATTGCAGTCAGATGCAGGGGGGTGGGTATATGAGGATGATGATGATGATGAGGGGTGCTGGGGAGATATGATGATGATGGTGATGGTGATGGTGATGATGATGATGATGATGATGATGATGATGATGATGATGATGATGATGATGATGATGATTTTACCCATGCGGCCCAATTTTTTAAAATATGTATTGGGGAGGGGTTCTTTTAAAAATGTATTGGGGTGGTGGGGGTCTTTTTATAATTTATTGAGGCGGTGGGGGTCTTTTTAAAATGTATTGGGGCAGCGGGGGTCTTTTTAAAATGTATTGAGGCGGCGGGGGTGTTTTTAAAATGTATTGGGGCAGCGGGAGCATTTTTAATATGTATTGGCGGGGGCATTTTTAATATGTATTGGCGGGGGCGGGTATTTTTATTAAGTATTGCAGGGTGGGGTTACACGTATTTAGGGAGTTTTTTTTTTTAGTATGTATTTTGTGGGGGAATTGAGTGAGAGTGGGGTAATCGACGGAAGGTAGGGGCGAATGAGAGGAGAGATGGGGGCAGTGAGCGAGGAAAAGAGGGAGTAATAGTGAGACTCAGGGGAGATAAGCTCGGAGCAGGGACACCTTTTCCTTAATGTTACTTTTATGTCTGAAGCACTTATTCCTAAAACCTGTTATTTATATTATCTGTTATTTATTTGATTACCATGTGTATTACTACTGTGAAGCGCTATGTACATTAATGGCGCTATATAAATAAAGACATACGATACAATACAATAAATACATGCGAGGCGGGAGGGGGGGAGTGAGTGAGACGGAGGGGAGAGAAATACATGGGTAGAGGCTGGGAAATGGAGGGGGCTCGTGAGGTGTGAAATTAACCTAATATGTGTCAGCCAGATGGGGGTTCCCCGAGATTTTTCGAAAAACTTCAAGGGTTCCTCCAAACAAAAAAGGTTGGGAATCACTGCAATAGATAATGGTACCTTTGTCATATATGAATAAATTGTAGCTCCTGAGTTACACTGACACAAGAATTGATTTGAAACTTAAAGGCAGCAATTTAGTGAACCCCGGGAAACAGGATTTTCCTGATCGATCACAGGAGAATGAATTGATCGGCAGTTTAGGTAATCCATTTTGAATAAAGGTAATCAAAGGCTGTATATATTTTAAAAAAAAATATGACATTTTTTTTTAAGATGCTTGAATTACCTCTTTAATACATAACTCCTAATGTAAAGCTACTTTGCACATAGTAAATGAAGAGAGAAGAGTGAAACATACTGTTAGGGAGCAGTTACCTGATAAGCATAACATATGATTACAGCATTTACCAACTTTAGCATGTGACTTTTGTTTATACTGTTTACTCATTGCGCATCTGATTTAAATTTGCAGGGATTGTGACTCATTCAAAAAGGGCACATTGGCTGCAATTTTATTAGGTCGCCAAGATATGTGTAACCTACTAGGGGTTCTGCAATAATAGGCAAACCAAGACAAACAGTCTATAAGTTTAGTAAGAGTGACTATACATTTTATAATGTATGCCAACTGTTCTATTTCATTGCATCTACAAAATAAAAAGGTATTTTAAATCCCTAAAATGCATTTTCGGTCAATCTAGACCAGGCGCTAAGCTGTGCTACTTTCCGGTCTGGAAACCTCCAAGATGTTAACATATTTTCCTATAGATAAAAAAAAAAAATGCTTCTGGGCTCACCCAACAATAAGGTATAATTCAATGTCACAAAGATATCGCTTTTTAATGATCTGTCTACAGTAGGACTTACTGTCTCTGGAGCCACGACTTAAAAAAATCTTAAAGCCGGGGCCTGAAGACAGTGCTGCAGCTACTGGGGTCCATGCTTCTGGATCAGACCCATGCAGAGATAATCTCCAGCACCGGGCAGTAGCAGTGCTGGTGCTGCAAAAACTGTAAGTCTTGCTACATATGTGGGCTGATTTAAGAATCTACTAAGGGACTGCAGTGTACAGTATGTTAACATGCTGCACAGAAATGTCACCTTTACATTACTGCATCCATACATTCTGATCACTCATAATCATAATTAATATCAATGACTCCTAAAGGTCTTTCCTATCAGTGTCTCACTGAAAACCTTAAGTAATAGGTGATCTGTATTCCTATTCCTTTTGAAACCAATGAGCTTTTCTTGATTGATAAATTTGATGAGGTGTTTTTGCTCCAATTCTGCCTTGGTTTCCATGAAATGAGGCTCAAAGAGCAAACAGTGGTGTCCTTCATGAACTTCAAAGGTGTGAAGCCATCAGCTGGCTCCTAGGTAACTGCTTGTACACACTAATCCTCAACAATTCAGAATGATTACATGATTAACAGCAGCTCTGACAGATCAGCCCCTCCCATGGCTTGCTTAGTTACACAAATAGATAAGTAATTGTCAACTCCAAGAATGTGGTGATTGTATTGAATATTTGCAACATAAGGTTTGCAAACTGCATGATTCAAGTTAATCCTTCATCTCTTTAGTTAAGAGTAGCAGTTCCAAGCTCAAGAAATCCTTGATTCTACACTTGTTGAACATGGCCAGAGGGGCTATTCCCCTCTTTTAGAAACAAGTGGCTACCCCTAGTGTTAAGGTATAGCCAGCATGGGTATTGACACATGTACAAGGGAGAGGCTCACCCAATTGCGGATGGACACGATGGTTAAATACAAGAGCACCTGGGAACCGTGGACCTGTGGAATCGGGTAGTGAAATCAATAAGACTTAGAGGGACGTGATCAACTAGGGCAGCGGTGCACAAACTGGGGGGCGCGGCCCCAGGGGGGGCACGAGAATTTCATGGGGAGGCGCTGTGTTTACAGAAGCCCCACCCTCTTCCCCATGGCATTTAAATTAAATGCAGAGGGAGGCGTGAGGCCTCTGTAACTCCCTTACCTGTTCTCTGCCGGGTCTTTGGCGACGTGTCATCATGGCAACGCGGCATGAAATTACGCCGTTGGGTAATGTGATGTGACACGTAGCCATGGCAAAGCGCGTCAAATGCCGTCACTTTCCCCGCGGCGTCATTTGATGCCGAGTCGTTGGAGGGGGCGTGAATGCTATGGCTCCCGGGCAGGGGGGGTGCAGCTCAAGAAGTTTGCTCACCCCTGAACTAGGGGAATCACAGTATGACAGTGAGGAGTACTGGTAGTGGAGATTGACTGGGGGTTCTATCTCCCAGATATATATTATATTTTTTTTATATATATATATATATATATATATTTATTTATATATATATATATATATATATATACTGTACATGTAAATAGGGGTACAAAGAGTGGATGCTGCTTCATGCCCAGTTCCTCCCTAACTAGTTAGACTTATGAAGACGGGGAGGTCCATTTACCTGGTAAAAATCTGGATTGTGAGACAATTTAGTTAACTCCATTGCTAAGTAAAGAGTTGAATATTCAGTTGGTGGATATCAGATATCAAGGTGCTGAATCGTGTTTTACTTTCCTATTGTGATTGATGTATCTTTAGTTCTCTGTGTGTTTATTTGTTGGCATTGATGGATGCGTTAGTCCGGAATTCAGACGACTTGAAAGATTTTTATTTAGTACCAAAAGGATTACATTGCCTGTTTAAATGTTTGTATGTCTTTTCATTACAAATACCTGAAATGCTTCAACAAATAAAGAATTTACAAACAAAATAGCAGTTTCTGGTAGTCCATGCTGCCTGTATATTGCTTTATTTTACAAAGAATTGTATTGACTTTAAATGTATTGTCATGCTAACCTTTCCCCAAACTAACATTTGTCGGCTTTTTATCAAAGTCTCACAGCTGCCAAACTGAAGCAAAGAATGGCACCAGGTAGATCAACTAAACAAATGGGATTGTTTCCTTTGAAATATTTGGGGCAGTACTTTGCGACTAATTTCCCCCCAGTTTAGCAGCCTTGAGATGTTGATACTTTCTACTTATGTTGATACATACTACTTATGTTGATACATCAGAATTGTAATCACGGATCCCAAGGTAATTGATCATAAAGTTTAGAAACAATCTCACAGCCCAGGACATGTTTGATAATGTATGACATACAGTATTTCAGACTGGGCTAAAGTTTTGAGTGGAGTACCTCAAGGATCAATACTGGGACCCCTGCTTTTTAACTTGTTTATTACTGACTCTGCAGTTGGAATAAAGAGCAAAGTCTCCATCTTTGCTGATGATACAAAATTGTGTAAGATACTCAGAGCAGGATGTAATTTCTCTTCAGAAGGACTTGAATAGACTGGAAACGTGGGCAGGTAAATCTCAAATGAAGTTTAATACAGACAAATGTATGGCTATATTTTTGGGAAACAAGAATAACCAGGCGATTTACAAATTAAATGGGGAAAAAATCAGGTGAATCCTTGATGGAGAAGGATTTGTAGATACAGTTGCAGGCTTAGCAATGGTGCCCAATGTCATGCAGTAGCTGTAAAGGCAAATAAGATCTTATCTTGCATTAAACGGGAATGGATGGAATTGAAGTAAACATAATTATGCCCCTCTATAAAGCATTAGTAACTTATTGAGATTGCTGTACGTGCAAATGTTGTATCATATCATTTTGCTTTAAGGAGTGCTGCTGTTCTTTGTTTATATATACTGTATATATATATTTCTTTTTTTGTGATATTTCCTGTTACTGTTTGGAGTCTAAATATGAAAGGTTATTAAATGAAGAAATATTTTTTTTAAAAATTACATACAAGATGTTTTGAAGTTAAATGCTTTCGCTTTGCAGAAACAGAAAATGTGTTTCTGAGCAAGACTCTGCAGTACATTGTAATTCTAAGAGGCATCTGCATTGCAGATTGTCTGCTCATTCATAATGCAACACCACAGTCTAAAAGTGTGCTTCATGCACTCTACTATAAATCTTGGCAAGGTAAAATATTTATTTATACTGCTGCAGCAATATAAGTAGGCTGAATCAATTTCGTTTCCAAAGACCAAAACTGCAGCCAAACTCAGGAAATAGAAACTGAAATAGACAGCCATGGACCTACAAGTCTAATATGCGGATATTTATATTTGGCAGAGGTGCTATAAGCTACTGTCATGCTCAGAGTGCAACCTGCTCATTGAAAATTAATCTATTATTAATGTTATTTCAACATGACGTTTTAAACAAATACTCTCATTTCGGTGTTTGACTGTTTATGCCTGAGGAAACACAGGGGCAGGAACTTTCAGGGCTGCTTAAAATACATTTTCAGAGATAACAGTTTCAGAATTTATTTCACTGTTTTTTTTATTTTGTTCCATTGCATGGGAGAGGCCTTAATCTCTGCCTGTTCTTGGGTTGAAAACATCAGTCTCATTTAAAGCAGCAGTCCCGCTGCCTACCTGTTTTTCTTAACTATTGATTTTCATCACAGAATTCGAATCGGGGGCTCTCCGGATCCTAAATGCACTATTTCTAGCTCACAGGATCCCCCCGTGGAATAGGACATTTGCTCTCGGACAGCATTTGGCTGCTGATGGAGCCTTCCCCACAGCCGCTTGGCGGCTACCCATTTTGCCAATAAGGTAAGTTAAGTTAAAGGGTTTCAGTGGTTGTGGTTAGGGTAAGGGATTAAGGATATGGGGTTTTAGGGTAAGGGGTTAGGTTTTTAGGGTACGGTAGGGAATCAGGGTAAGGGGTTGAGGGTAAGGAGTTTTAGGGTAAGCGGTTAAGGTTTCTAGGGTAAGGGGTAAGGTGGGGTAAGGGGCTTACCTTAGCGGCAAAACAGCCAGCGGCGAGATGTCTCTGTGCGATGTAAGCAGTTTAGCATGTTCAAGAGTAAATTGCTAGAAAAACCCTATTCTCAAATCGCATCTTCTAGACCGCGTCTATAAAAAGTGACAATCCGCACGGTTTAAAGCTAAAACGCCTGGAATTGTACTTGCTTTACAAGCGGAATGACCAGAGGTGGCGCTATCTCAATCCCCAGTCTGACATTGGTTTTTCTCCCTCAGCCAAACCCATATTTCATGCTGTAGATGTAACTCGAATGACCAATTTTGCCACCCTTGGGGTGGCGTGAAAAAAAAGCAAGATTTTAAAAGCGGTTTGCATAACGGAGCCACGAGAATTGCAATTTTTGTCAAAAAATTAGAGTTGGAGGCTTTTTTGACAAACCGATCGGATTGGCAGAGCCAGAGTGAAACTGCTTCTAAAAAAGCCTTTTATAAATGGATTGGACATGCGAGAAGGGCTCACAGAATAGCAAACATGCTAATCCGCTTCTAAAGGGCACTTTAGAAGCATTTTTTCACTTTTCGGGGGCTACGAGAATAGGCCCCATGACAGCTGATTCAATGGGTATATTAAAGCACAATATAAATAAAGGTAACAGATAAAGTCTCCATTGAGACAAAACGCATTAGAGTTTTACACTCTCTGTATGCCTTTCCGTTTTTTGGATGAATAAATAATAATTTTTTACTTATACTGCGCATGGTTGATTCCGGAGCTCGGTGAGCAGTGACCACCAATTTTACCACTTTTCCTGCATTATCTACCGGCTGGAGCACGCATTGTAAGCGGTTTGTGTGGGGGTCCTTTCTCATTTTTCAGCAAGAACAGGCGGACACGGACAGCTTATCGTGAGTACCGGCCAGCTGACGCATGGTGTGGGACACAGGGTGTGGTAAGGGAAGCTATTGAGGACACCGTGAGTATCTTGCAGACACACTGCAGCGATAGCTCTTGTTACTTGGATTGTTACAAGCTTATTAACCCCCCACCCTGGCTTAGTCCATTATAACACACCGAAGACATATAACTCATTCAACAAACTCCCCCCACACGCTGACATAACCGAGGGAATCAGAGACATTTGCTGCATGATATCTTTATTGCATCATTGCCATTGATAGAGCACCGGCTTTCTTTTTGGTTTATTCCTCATTTTTTCACTTAGTAACACAAGTGCAAAAGGATTACTGGTTGGCTGCCTTGTTCAGCCAGGTGGCATCAAGGCTGCAGTGTGAGAGGCTTAGAGTCTTGGAGATAATATTTAAATCCCCCGGTCACTTGACATGGAGGATTTAAAAATGGCGGGGATACCGGCACTCCATACCAGGGCCTGTGTCTCGGGAAGTAGGGGGTCCCCGAGGCTGAAATCAATGCGGCTCAGCTCAGGAGACTGCTGCTTCCGTACACTAGTATTAAAATGAATATTTAAACTGCACGATCGCCTGTAAGAGCTGTGCATGGAGATGCAGTGTCTCCATGCAGCTCTTCCAGGCTTCCATTTAAACAAACAGTTTCCAAGCAATATCAGTTAGAAAAAACAAAATCGTTCGATCTTGCATTTTTTTTTATACCAAACTTGAAAAAAATTGTGTTTTTTCTTAGTGAATACCGTTTTGACCCACATGTTTTATAGCGTGATAAAACAATTCAAAGTCGATCGGCAATGCACTGATTTTATCACGGTTTAGTGAATATACCCCATTAGAGTCTCGGAGATAGAAGCCATACTACACACTTGCCAACAAATTGAAACTCCCTTCGGTGGCCTGTTTTTTTTTTTTTTCAGTCTTTTTTTATTGGAAGTATATAAACAAAGATACAGGGTTGTCATGAGCACATGACTGGTATTGGTACAGATAGTTTCCAATAAACATTTTTTTCTTTCCTCTCCTGTCACCAAGGGTTGCATCCTAAGAAGAGGATAGAGAAAAAGAGGAGGGGGCTGAGACAAACAAACAGACAGGGATGGGGGGAGGGAGAGGGAGGGGAGGGGGGGGGGCGCTCCCATAACAAGGACCTAGGCCGGCCCTGGGGCCCGCGACCCAAGCCACAGATCCCAGGTCTTTTGGAATTGCAGTAGTTTTTTTATGGAGCATCGCTGTGAGCCTCTCAATAGTCATAACTGCGTTGATCCTTTTGACAACTTTGCCTCTTGCTGGGGCTTTTGTCTGCTTCCAAGCTGCTGCGGCAGAGCATCTGGCTGCTGTGAGGATAGAAGAGATCAGCCTGCACAGTGGTGTGGGGATGTTTTCAATAGACTTGCCAAGCACGAAGGTCAGGGGGTCCAAGGGGATCTTCAGCCCCATGATCTCTCGGATTAGCTTCTGAATCATAGACCATTATGTCTGGATCTCTGGACATGACCACCAAATATGTGCCATGTCCCCTTTTTGACCACATCCCCTCCAGCACAGGTCAGGTGTGCTGGGGAAGATCTGGCTCAGCCTAGTCGGGTCAGGTACCACTGAAATAGAATTTGTAAATATTTTCTTTAGTTATTGTACAGATAGAGGTTTTGGCTGCCGATTCCCAAACATCCTTCCAATCGTCTACGTCTATTGTCAGGTTAAGATCCGCGGACCACTTTTGCATGTATCTGTGGGACGGGGAATCCGATGTCAACTCCAACCCACTGTAGATCTCAGAGATCAGTCCTCTCTGGTAGCTGCCCTTGATACAAAGGGACTCAAATTTGGTTACTGCGGGGAATTTGGAATTTTGGGAGAGCGATAAGAGGAAGTGTCTGATTTGCAGGAATTTAAACAAGTGGAGATCTTGGAGCTGATGTTTATCTCGGAGTTCCTGGAAGGAAAGGATCTGCCCCTTCTTCAGCAGATCTGCAACAATCCTAATATTCAGGTTCTGGAATTGACCGAATTGTCTTTGTGAACACCCGGGCGGGAAGTTTGGGTCTCCAAAGATGGAGGTAAGTTGAGAGGGGGATGCTAACAGGCCATATTTCCCTTTGTTTTTGAGCCAAATGTCCCACATACATCTCATTGATCCCAGATCAAATTCCGCGGGCCTCTCTCCTTGCCCCCCGGGGATGGGAGGGGGAGGGGGGCCGTGTAATGGGACTCTATTGAGAGCCAGCATGAGGAAGTCAGATCGTAATTCCAGGCTACTGTCTGCCTCAGTTGTGCCGCTTGGTAATACTTGATCACATCGGGGACCCCGAGTCCTCCCCTCGTTTTGGGGATAGCATCACCGACCTCGGGACTCTTGGTCTCCCACCTGTCCAAATGAATTGGAATATGTGGAACTGGATGATCTTCAGAGCCGGTAGTGGGAAGATTATGGGGAGGGTTTGGAAGAGGTAGAGAAGTCTCGGGAGGATGTTAATTTTGGTTGAGACTATTCTTCCGAACCAGGAGATCTAGAGCTTACTCCAAGATCTTTTTTAATCTGATCGAATAGGGAGAGGGGGGGAGTTATACTGGTACAGTATAAGGACTTATACGAGTTTGAGATTTTTACCCCAAGATATTTAATGTGGGTGGAGCTCCATTTATATTTATAGTTTAGTTGCAATAATTTCCACATCGGGTCTGGGAAGTATAAATTGAGAGCTTCTGACTTATCCATATTAACTTTATAGTCAGAGACTGATCCAAATTGGTCTAGTAATCTTTGGAGGTTAGGGAGGGAGGTATGGGGGCTGGCGAGGGTCAGTATTACGTAGTCGGCAAACAATGAGAGTTTGTACTCTATCTCAGCAATCAGAATCCCCTTTATGCTTGTTTCGCTTCTGATTTTAGCTGCCAGAGGTTCAATTGATAGGGCGAATAGTAAAGGGGATAAAGGACACCCCTGTCTGGTCCCGTTCCTGATTAAGATCATATCTGATAATCCACCTGGGAGCTTAATATGTGCAGTGGGGTTTTGGTAGAGGGCTCTGACTCCTTGTAGGAATGGGCCCCTGAAGCCAAATTTCAGCATAGTTTGGTCTAGGAAGGAGCGTCGAGACTCAGAATCATGGCCTTAGTTCCAGTGAGATGCATGTGGTTAATGATATCCACAATTTTGCGGGTTGTGTCAGGGGCCTGCCTTCCTGACACAAATGCAAAACAGAAATTGTGAGGCGCTACTAATGAAGGTGAAAATAAATAAATAAATCAATAAATATGTGATATATAAGTGTGCTCAAATATAATAATGGCAAACTTCGCTGCTCAACCCTCTTTGGAGAAGTTCCAGATTTCTCCTTTCTTGAATGTTGAAGAGAAGCTTGTGGGGAGCGCAGGTGTCACCATATATATGCAAAGGAAAAATGAAAATAGTGTGGTATGTCTATACAGGTACAGCAATCAACACAGGAATCATGAATGGAAACTCACATTCTGCCTGTTGTAATATAGCATTTGAAACAGCAATAGATGCAGTGAATGGATTCAGCACTGTGCAGGGTGGTCTGGCTTGTGGACACTCCCTGATGTCAGCAGGACAACCCTCAATAGAATGAAAAAGACGACTCTAGTGCAACATTGTATGTTCAAATTTGATATATTGAAAATAGGCAATTGCTATTGCACTTACATGAGCAACTTGTGCTTAGACACATAAAAATCGATGCGCAGCATAGGTGTGTGTCATCCCCCTCACTCCCGAAGTTGCGTCGCGTCACTTCCGGTCCGGCCCGTCGCGTCACTTCCGGTTTCGTCGGCGATCGCAGAATGGATCAAAACGGGTTCTGGGGTATGCTGGGCACACGTCTGGACTGCTGCAAGGTTCACTCAACGCGTTTCGCTGGCGTGGCAGCTTCGTCAGGAGTCCGATCTGACTCCTGACGAAGCTGCCACGCCAGCGAAACGCGTTGAGTGAACCTTGCAGCAGTCCAGACGTGTGCCCAGCATACCCCAGAACCCGTTTTGATCCATTCTGCGATCGCCGACGAAACCGGAAGTGACGCGATGGGCCGGACCGGAAGTGCGCAACGCAACTTCGGGAGTGAGGGGGATGACACACACCTATGCTGCGCATCGATTTTTATGTGTCTAAGCACAAGTTGCTCATGTAAGTGCAATAGCAATTGCCTATTTTCAATATATCAAATGTGAACATACAATGTTGCACTAGAGTCGTCTTTTTCATTCTATTGAGGGTTGTCCTGCTGACATCAGGGAGTGTCCACAAGCCAGACCACCCTGCACAGTGCTGAATCCATTCACTGCATCTATTGCTGTTTCAAATGCTATATTACAACAGGCAGAATGTGAGTTTCCATTCATGATTCCTGTGTTGATTGCTGTACCTGTATAGACATACCACACTATTTTCATTTTTCCTTTGCATATATATGGTGACACCTGCGCTCCCCACAAGCTTCTCTTCAACTTCCTGACACAAAGCCTACTTGATCAATGGGAATAAGTCGGGGGAGAATTGGATTGAGCCTATTTGCTAACATCTTGCTGTAGATTTTGAGATCCGTATTGAGGAGGGAGATTGGTCAATAGTTCCCGCACAGTAGTGGGTCCCTACCTTCCTTGTGAATGATGGCCAAATTTGCCGAGGTGATTGTGAAGGGAATTGGTTCGCCCACCAGAAAGGAATTGAACATATCAAGCAGGTAGGAGGACAGAGTTGACATGAATGTTTTGTAATAGATATTGGAGAATCCATCGGGCCGGGTGTTTTGGCTAATTTGAGGGATTTAATGGCTTTGCATAACTCCTCCTGGGAGATTTTTTTGTTTAGGCTTTCTAACTCCTCTTCGGATAGAGAAGGAAGATTACATAGCGCGAGGTATTGCGCGATTGTCTCAGAGTTCACGGGCTCCCGATCCAGGGAATGTAGGTTATATAGGTCTGAGTAATATTTTGCAAATTCTTGGCCTATCTCTTTCTCTATATACGTAAATTGCCCGTTTTTAGTGCGGATTTTGGAGATCTGGGATTTAACCCGGACACCCCTAAGCTTCGTAGCTAGTAGTCTGTCCGCTTTGTTACCCCTGTCGTAGAACTTTTGATTGGTCCATCTAAGTGCCCTCTCTACCTCTTCAAGTTGGGTTTGTTTTAGGTTTGCTCTGGCTTGGGATAGCAATTTTAGTACCTTTTTGGAGGAGTTAGTTTTGTGTTGATGTTCTAGCTTTATGATTTTATCTGTGAGTTCAATCTGCAGCTTAAGTTTCGTTTTTTTCTTATAGGAGGCGAGAGAGATTAAATCACCTCTAATCGAAGCTTTGCGAGCTTCCCAAAGCATTGCTGCGGTTGAGACTGAGCCCTCGTTTATTTGGAAGAAGATAAGACCTTTTGTCTGATTATGTTCTCTGTTTCGGGGAAGTTAAGCAGAGAGTCATTCAATTTCCATTTGTATGAGTTGCTTTTGACGAAGGGTAGATAGAGGGTAAGTTTGACAGGGGCATGGTCAGTCCAGGTAATTGGGCCGATGTTCGAGTGGGAGGATGCTTGAATAATATTTTTGGTACCTAGAAAGTAGTCGATCCTGGAATAGGACTGATGGGGGGCAGAGAAAATGGTATAGTCCCTGTGACCTTGGTGCTGGGCCCTCCAGATATCTACCAGGGAAAAACTCTCCATGATATCCCCACATTTTTTGGCCTTTTTTGTGGGCTTGGGAAGAGAGGGGTATAGACGGCATTGTTGACCTGTCTAGAGCAGGGGAAGCAACCATATTAAAATCTCCGGCTATGATTGCCGAGGTGAGAGCTTGTGGGTCTATGCACTCGAGAAAATTCTTTAAGAAAGGAGTTTGGTTCTCGTTAGGGAGATATAGGTTGATCAGGGTGATGGGGGAACAGATACCCTGGGGGATCAGGTATCTCCCATCTGGGACTGGGGTGGCCTTTGTAAAGGAGAAGGGGACTTTGTTTTTAATCAGGATGGCCATTTCTCTTTTTTTATTTGGAGAGGAAGCATAGAATGCTTGGGGGAATGTGCTCTTGAATGAATTTGGTGGTTGGGGGAGTCGAAATGGGTCAGTGACCTGTTTTTTTAAAAAAAATCTGGGATCCATTTATGTGTCTGAACTAGTAAGCCTAAACTAGTATCCTCCATGCATAAAATACAAACTGAATATTGGCAGAAAGTAATAAGAGATCAAGCAATTAGTATGTTGCATGCCATTTAATGTTCCAGTCTAAAATGTTACAGATATTATAAATAAAAAGCAGGGAGCAGGTAAGGCAGAGCAGGCCAGGCAGGTTTGATTTGTGCAATCAAACATTAACATCAGCTTAGCAGCTGACTTGATTGTGGTGAAGACTCATCACATGCTGTGGAAATTAGCAAAGTGCCAATGTTTATGGGGTCTATTAGTGTACATTCTGCAAAAAAAAAGCACCAAATTTACCAAGAGAAAAACATTTCTATTAAAACCAATATGGTTTTCATCTTTGACAAGTGTGGTCCATTATATCTGCCCCAGTTTGTCAGCTGGAAGATTTTAAAACATGACCCTCTTCCATTAGGGTTTTTTCAATGATTGTAATAGACTGGATTGGGAGTAGTACAGGGATAGACATAGAGATAGACTCATATAACGCCTCTGATCCGGTGTTAGCTCCCATTGTCTTGAATAGGAGTTAACGCCCAGTCCGTTGTGCTGACATTTACCGACGCTTGATGAATCTGTACCATAGCATGGTAACAACAACTTTGACTACATTATAATGTTTTCAAACATGAGGTACAACTTGTAGTACTTAATTTACAATACTTTTTGGTTGTTGGCCCCTTCACTGGCAGAGGTGACTGAAATTTCCAATGCACATTCGGTACCTATATAAACAAAGGGATACTATCATCTTTTAACTTGCTTTTTATGCTATGTACTAATTCTTTATTGATTCTTCAGCTATTTGTCTGCCTGAGATTTCAGGGTGCCAAAGACAGTGGCATAGCTAATATCGGCCCCCCCAGGCCAAATTTTTTCATGGCCCCATTAATATTAATACTGACTGTAATTTTTTTCTCCCTCCCCCATCCTCTCCCTGATCCTCTCTGTCATCGTCATCATCATCATCTCTCCTCAGCTCTCCCCCTCATCATTATCATCAGCTCTCCCCTCATCATCATCTCTCCACATCATCAGCTCTCCCCCCATCATCAACAGATTTTCCCTCATCATCATCAGATCTCCCACTCATCATCATCAGATCACCACTCATCATCATCAGATCTCCCACTCATCATAATAAGATTTCCCCACATTGTCAGATCTCTCCATATCATCATCAGCCATAAAACACATCCACACCGGGGGAAGGACAAGCACAGATAACATTCCAAGAGACACTGTTTTTAAGTATACCTTTTGCTTCATTCATTGTAACATCGCCGGAAGAAGAGATCAGTGTATCTCGAAAGCTCACACAAATAAAAGCATTTAGTTAGCCACAGAACGGTATCATCTATTTATTTTTTGATTTTATATATATATATATATATATATATATACAGTGTTCGACAATCCTATACATTTACTCGCCCGGGGCGGGTGGATTTAACCCCCAGGCGAGTAAACATTGGCCCAAGCAGCACACGTGTTTTTTTTTTAAATTTCCCCCGTTCGCGCTGAAATTTCCCTGCTCGCGCTTAAAAAAAAAAAAAACTCCCTACCTGACTGCTGTTTGGCGCGCGCTCCCAGGATTTGTGGGCGCGCGGCCAGGCTCTATATGAGCCCGCCCCCAACGAGCAGCCATTCTTTCTGCCCAGACATCAAGAGTAAGTACACGCCATGCTGCGGCCCCTCTGCTCCTTCCCTGCGATCCCCCTGGTCCCTACATGGCTCCCTACTCCCCACCGCGGCAGCTCTCCTGTCCCCTCCTCCTGTCCCCGTCCCCTGCTCCTGTCCCCTTCCCCTCCTCCTGTCCCCTTCTTCTGCTCCTGTCCCCTTCCCCTCCTCCATTCCCCTGCTCCTGTCCCATTCCCCTCCTCCATTCCCCTGCTCCTGTCCCCTTCCCCTCCTCCTGTCCCCTGCTTCTGTCCCCTTCCCCTCCTCCTGTCCCCTGCTCCTGTCCCCTTCCCCTCCTCCTGTCCCCTGCTCCTGTCCCCTTCCCCTCTGCCTGTCCCCTTCTCCTGTCCCCTTCCCCTCCTCCTGTCCCCTGCTCCTGTCCCCTTCCCCCTCGATCCACCGATCGCTGCCCCGGGCGAGAGGTCCCCACTGCTGGCAGCCCGGTTGGCGTGCGGGGGGGGGGGACTTGGCCCTAACCACGTGACTCCCACCTACCCTGCCGCCTCCCCGCCAGCTAGCTTCATGCCGCCGCGGGCTGGGGGGAAGAAGCAGTCTGCAAAGCTGCTTGGCCGCGCACTGTGAAGACATGCCGGCGAGGGGAGCAGGGTAGTGGCCACTGCGGGGCTGACTGTCCCCTGGGGGATACCTCGCCACATGCCTCCCACCCACCCTGCCTCCCCAAAGCTTCCAATATGCCCGCGTGAGGTATGGGGGGGGGGGGGGGGTGTCGGCCTGCCACCCCCCCCCCCCATGAGCGGGGGGTGGGTGGGGGAGGAGCGTGGTGGTGGTGCTGGTCGTGGCCTTTCCTTCCCCCCGGTGTGTGTGTGTGTGTGAGCGTGAGCAAGTGTATGGGAGCAAGTGTATGTGTATGGGAGCAAGTGTATGTGAGTATGTGTATGGGAGCAAGTGTATGTGTGTATGTGTATGTGAGCAAGTGTATGGGAGCAAGTGTATGTGTGTATGGGAGCATGTGTATGGGAGCAAGTGTATGTGTGTATGGGAGCATGTGTATGTGTGTATGGGAGCATGTGTATGTGTATGGGAGCAAGTGTATGTGTGTATGTGTATGGGAGCAAGTGTATGTGTGTATGGGAGCATGTGTATGGGAGCATGTGTATGTGTATGGGAGCATGTGTATGTGTATGGTAGCATGTGTATGTGTATGGGAGAAAGTGTATGTGTGTATGGGAGCAAGTGTATGTGTATGGGAGCAAGTGTATGGGAGCAAGTGTATGTGTGTATGGGAGCAAGTGTATGTGTGTATGGGAGCATGTGTATGTGTGTGACACCAGAGGTACCCCCCCAATCAGTCACCACCCCCCCAGTCAGTCACCACCCTCCCAGTCAGTCACCACCCCCCCAGTCAGTCACCACCCCCCCAGTCAGTCACCACCCCCCCAGTCAGTCACCACCCCCCGTCAGTCACCACCCCCCCAGTCAGTCACCCCCCCCGTCAGTCACCCCCCCCAGTCAGTCACCCCCCCCAGTCAGTCACCCCCCCCCCCCAGTCAGTCACCCTCTCTCTGTGTATCACCCACCCTCTGTGTGTGTCACCCACCGTTTCTCCCCTCTGTGTCTCTCCCCCCACACTCTCTCTTTCCCCCCTCTGTGTCTCTCCCCCCACACTCTCTCTTTCCCCCACCCTCTCTCTCCCCCACACCCTCTCTCTTTCCCACACCCCCTCTCTCTCCATCTCCCCCACACCCTCTTTCTCTCCCCCACACCCTCTCTCTCTCCCCCACACCCTCTCTCCCCCCACTCTCTCTCCCCCCACTCTCTCTCCCCCCACTCTCTCTCTCTCTCCCCCCACTCTCTCTCTCTCTCTCCCCCCACTCTCTCTCTCTCTCCCCCCACTCTTTCTCTCTCCCCCCACTCTCTCTCTCTCTCCCCCCACTCTCTCTCTCTCCCCCCACTCTCTCTCTCTCCCCACTCTCTCTCTCTCTCCCCACTCTCTCTCTCTCTCCCCCCACTCTCTCTCTCCCCCCACTCTCTCTCTCTCTCCCCCCACTCTCTCTTTCTCCCCCCCACTCTCTCTCTCCCCCCCTACTCTCTCTCTCCCCCCCCCACTCTCTCTCTCCCCCCCACTCTCTCTCTCCCCCCCCACTCTCTCTCTCCCCCCCCACTCTCTCTCTCTGCCCCCACTCTCTCTCTCTCTGCCCCCACTCTCTCTCTCTCTGCCCCCACTCTCTCTCTTCTCTCTCTCTCTCTCCCCACTCTCTCTCCCCCCCACACTCTCTCTCTCTCCCCCACACTCTCTCTCTCCCCCCCACACTCTCTCTCTCCCCCCACACTCTCTCTCCCCCCCACACTCTCTCTCCCCCCCACACTCTCTCTCCCCCCACACTCTCTCTCCCCCCACACTCTCTCTCCCCCCACTCTCTCTCTCTCTCTCTCTCCCCCTCACACTCTCTCTCTCTCTCCCCCACTCTCTCTCTCTCTCCCCCACTCTCTCTCTCTCCCCCACTCTCTCTCTCTCCCCCCATTCTCTCTCTATCTCCCCCCACTCTCTCTCTCTCCCCCACTCTCTCTCTCTCTCCCCCCACTCTCTCTCTCCCCCCCACTCTCTCTCTCTCTCTCTCCCCCCACTCTCTCTCTCTCTCTGCCACCACTCTCTCTCTCTCTCTGCCACCACTCTCTCTCTCTCTCTGCCCCCACTCTCTCTCTCCCCCCACTCTCTCTCTCTCTTCTCTCTCTCCCCCCACTCTCTCTCTCCCCCCACTCTCTCTCTCTCTCTCCCCACTCTCTCTCTCTCTCCCCCCACTCTCTCTCTCTCTCCCCCCACTCTCTCTTTCTCCCCCCCACTCTCTCTCTCCCCCCCTACTCTCTCTCTCCCCCCCCACTCTCTCTCTCCCCCCCACTCTCTCTCTCCCCCCCCCACTCTCTCTCTCCCCCCCCCACTCTCTCTCCCCCCCCACTCTCTCTCTCTGCCCCCACTCTCTTTCTCTGCCCCCACTCTCTCTCTCTCTCTGCCCCCACTCTCTCTCTCTCTGCCCCCACTCTCTCTCTCTGCCCCCACTCTCTCTCTTCTCTCTCTCTCTCCCCACTCTCTCTCCCCCCCACACTCTCTCTCTCTCTCTCCCCCACACTCTCTCTCTCCCCCCCACACTCTCTCTCTCCCCCCACACTCTCTCTCCCCCCCACACTCTCTCTCCCCCCCACACTCTCTCTCCCCCCACACTCTCTCTCCCCCCACTCTCTCTCTCTCTTTCCCCCTCACACTCTCTCTCCCGCCACTCTCTCTCTCTCTCCCCCACTCTCTCTCTCTCTCCCCCACTCTCTCTCTCTCCCCCCACTCTCTCTCTCTCTCCCCCCACTCTCTCTCTCTCTCCCCCACGCTCTCTCTCTCTCCCCCCACTCTCTCTCTCTCCCCCCACTCTCTCTCTCTCTCTCCCCCCCCCACTCTCTCTCTCTCTCTCTGCCACCACTCTCTCTCTCTCTCTGCCACCACTCTCTCTCTCTCTCTGCCCCCACTCTCTCTCCCCCCACTCTCTCTCTCTCTTCTTTCTCTCCCCCCACTCTCTCTTTCTCCTCCCACACTCTCTCTCTCCCCCCACACTCTCTCTCTCTCCCCCCCCACACTCTCTCTCTCTCCCCCCCCACACTCTCTCTCTCTCTCCCCCCCACACACTCTCTCTCTCTCCCCCCCACTCTCTCTCTCCCTCTAGCTCTCTAACCCCCCCACACTCTGGATCACTTATTTACCCTATATATCTTACTTACCCTATACTACACCGAAATAACCTATACTGCTGTCTTCCAGATCTGACTCAAGCTTCACACGGAAGATATCGGAATCCCCCCCTAACCCAGAAGACAGGTAGGGAACACATCCCCTCCAATGTGTAACATTGCGGGAATGAGGTACCTGGACATTGAGGGACTGCGGATCAGGTAAGATCCCAGGCGGGATTACTGCTTTAGATATTATGAAGCAGGGACGTCCAGACACTGGTTAAGAGGTTCAGGAAACTAGTCATTCACCTGTGGCTTTTATTTCTAGATCTGAAATTTACGCACACACACACATGTAACAAGGCCTAATTGTAGTATAATGTAATACAATAAATACATTTATGTCAAAAATGAATGTTGTTCTGACTAGGAATTTATTAAATGTATTTTATTTATATATTTTATTTTAAAGCGGGGTTGGGGGCGGGACTAGGGGCGGGACTAGGGGCGGGGTTGGGGGCGGGACTAGGTGGCGAGTAGATTTTTTGTTTGGGCGAGTAGATTTTTGGGTGATTTGTCGAACACTGTATATATATATATATATATATATATATATATATATATATATATGTATATATATATATAATATAGGAAAGTACTGAAGGAATTCATCAATTATGTAACAAGAGTTCTACAAAACACAAAACAATTTTTTTTTAGAGTGAAATATGTTATCAATGTGTTAAGTTGCTATTAGTTGGACCACATTTTGGACAGAATGAAACAATACATATACAGCAATATAGACTGATGTGTCTGTAGGGACAACAACCTGGAATCCCAAGCAAAGAAAATCACTGCACTAAGTAATCCAGCTTGAAATAGGGAAATGTGACATAAACAAACATAGAGCCCTTTCTACACAAGCATATGTCCTAATGATTTCATAATCACTGAATGATGTTTCTTGATGATCTCTAGAAAAAAGGTGCAAGAATTCAGTTCTTGTAAGTTCCACCATAAAAATTGTCCTTGGTAAACTGAATAACAAATAAAACACTTACCTTGAAGTCTTTGCATCACATTTGCAATGTCTCTTGAGGACCTATTTAACAGCCGAGATGTAGCCATGATGTCTGTGCTGAGGATCTTTTTACTGGTGTAATCTGCAAACCAGGCTTTGCCCTCAGTAGGTAATGGAAAGTCTTCTACTGCTCCTCTGAAGCATCATCTACCTTCTTTTCTCGCACGACAGTTGATGTCTGAGTTACTGTTACTTTGCGCCCCAAGCAAATGCAGACCTCTCACGATGTCTGTGCTGCTTTTATAGGTTGTAATGAATCCTGTCCTTCTCATCAAAGGCTTGAGCTGTCTAAAGAGATAAAGAAACAGGCTTGAGAAGAGACTTGCACGGGTATCTTGCAAAGCTAAAACCTGTAATCTCATTAGCTATTCTGACAAAGATTGGCAGTGCAGAATATACTTTATCACTCATGCCAAGGAGACAATTATTGTCGAAAGCACACTTAGCAGTGATGTGTTGAGTGCAAAATCCACAAACAAATAAAGTCATCTTAGTGTGTGCCAGCCATCAATAATTTTCATTTCAAAGACTTAAATGTAACAGTGGGATAGCCAAACAGTATGTATAAAAATATAACATCCTAAACAACTACAAAGTATATCGAATTTCGATATACTGTAATTGAAAGCACCCATAAAATCTAACAATTCAAGTGTTACAAAACAAGTTAATTTAAGGTAGATTTTTATATGTGGGTCCAAAAGAAATCAGATATGTACAAATACCATGGCAAATGTAATCTGTATTTTCCATTTATAAGTACTGTAGCTTTCAACTGAATAAAGAATGTTGCATCTAATTGATTATTAAGGTGATCAGGGTACAGAGGAACTGGAACACTGCAGTGATCTGTCTCTATTTCACAATCAGAATAAATCCAACTCTCTGAACGTTCCCCACTTGTGTAAGAATGACTACACTGGCGACACACTTTATTCGAGCTCGGCTAGTCCCACGAATTCGGGTATACCCGGGTGTATTGAGGTTTGTGACTGTTTTCTGCCCGAGTATATTGGGTTATTTTCTAGGCAGGGATTGAAGCATTTTATTCCCGCTGGCTGCAATACTGCACAGTATATATATATATACTGCATTACAATTCATGAATTTATGCATTCTTGTAGACACGCGAAGCATTGCAGCCTATTAAATCCTAATCATTATAATTTAACAAATCAGCCGCCCATCAGCCAGGCATGAACCCAGGCTGGGAAGGCAAACGCAACGGGGCTTGTCAGAGGTGAGGAGCGGCGCATTCCAGGTATCTGCCAGGTACATACCGGGTATTTGCTCGAATAAAGTGTGTCGGTGCAGTAGGTTAAGAATAAATGTTAAAGAGATGGAACATCATTTGTGAGTTCCCTTTCATTGAAAAAATAAAATGTAACTAGATCACAATCAGTATTTAATTTCCTGTATTTATTATTTAGTTCAAACGTGTAAACCATTGTTTTTGTATTTGATATATATTCACTGATGTTCAAAACTTTAATTCAGAATACGACATCAACAAATATATAGTGTTAACGCTATAAAAAGAAATGAATATATATTTTTGGCTCCAGTGGCAGAACTAGTCAGGGCCCAAACTCCAAATGAGGCGACGTAGAAAGTGATTGCAGAAGTTGGGCCCTACTTCTGGTGGGGCCTAACTTCTGCGTTAGGACCACCAAAATGGGCTCTCTCTGCTGCCGGGTAAGGGCCGCACGCAGGTAAGGCCCGGCTGCACATGTGGTATAATATTGTTGGAACTATGGAAATTACAAAAATGCATTCATGCATACATAAACAAAAATATGAAATGTCAATGCATGTGCATATGCAGTACTAGTGGTGTGTGGGGTTATGTACAAATGTACAAAAGTGATGTAAACTTTCCAGCATATTGATTCAAATATAATATTGTCTTTCCCCCCTCACCCCCCCAGCGTTTATTTACAATTCCTTTCATTTTTTTAGACAAACTTTTGTACCCTTTTCTGAGCAATGTAGTAAAACGGGAACCAGAGCACAGCCAGTGACTTCAAGTAGAAATGACCCCAGGCAGACTCCACCGCAAAAAATCAGCTATTTATTGCAGACTTCCATATGCAGGAACTACATGAACGCACCACCTACGCCGGAGCACTTTGTCAAGGTGTCTCTGAGAAAGAAGCTTTTTAATGGAGTGCATACAGTATGACCGAAAGAGTAAGGGGGTAATTAATCAAAATCATTTAAAAAAAAATCTTACATTTGTTGCAAATAAAAATATCCCTTGTGAGCACATTAACATGTCTCAGACAGGTCTGCAACCCTGCCTCTCCCCATTATTTCTTAGTATACAATACATCCACAGCAGCTAGGGATTCTGGGAAGTGACATGCAAATGAGCTCACAGCGTCACTTTTGACATTACATTTGATGGAAATTTACAGTAAGAAATGTTTACGACAAAGTTATACACAGAGCTTACTACATCGCATTATAATCTGTGTGTCATGTAACTCGTCCCTTACTCCTCATATCTTCCCAAATCTCAATGACACACATGGCGCAAAATTTCGTGCAAACACCTTGATACAGTGACGCAAAGTGACGCAAATTTAAAAATGATGCAATTTGCGTTCATTCTGCTCAACATTTGACTTTGATATCTAACCCCATAAAACCCCAATTTTCCTATTGCTTTGTAATGCACCAGAGACAATTGTTAGGGTGCAACAGTCAGGGCTGACAAAAACTGCCAAATTAATATATCTATAATAAGCTTAATAATATCTTACATTTATATGTTTATTTTATTAAAGTTTTCACTAGATAAATGTGAGACTTTGGGCTACATTCACTAAAACTTAACATCGCTGCATTGAAATTTGGCGAAAAAAATGGGATTCTGACGATAATGTTTAGAATTACCACCATATTCACAATATTTCTTTATTTATAAATGGGTTACAATATTCATTCTCACTTGCATACCTGAAAACGGTGTTAACTCAGTGTAAAATAATGCTTGTGATACAAATAAGTGTAGCGGGTGTACCCCTGGGGTACAATAACTACTGATGCTGCTGTCACCTGTGAGGCTAACAGGAGGCCTGAACCTCCACCACTGGGAGCCTGGGGTATACTTACACACGGTGCAGCGCCTCCACTGATGAGTGATCCCAACGTGGTGGGAGTGTGCCCTCACCAGAACAACCATACAGTAAATACACACAATGGGAATAAACAGTATTTACTGAGCATGTACTGTAACTTCGGTAAAACTCTCATTGCGTAACATCATTACATCATTATTATCAGGGTACCACGCCACATGTCAATCATGGCATTACTTCACATATCAGTCATTGCATCACCCTTTGGCCTTGGTGTACCAATGTGCCAGGGCACTTAACCTCTGAGTGTCCACCAGCTATAAAGTTAATGTGAGTGTGAGGGATAGCGCTTCCCTGTGGTGGAGCCCATTGGTGCACTTATACTACCTCCCTGGTCATTGTCCTGACCAGGTAAATCCTTTGATGACCAACAGCTCCGCAACGTGATCCCATGGCGCGACGCGCTGCTCCTTGCAGGAATGAGTACACAGTCTGACTCAAAGAAGAAGAAGCAGGCACACGGTCCTTACTCAAAGGAGGTTTAATATGCCTTATGCGGACTTTATGGCATATTAAACCTCCTTTTGAGTAAGACCGTGTGCCTGCTTCTTCTTCTTTGTACTGGAACATTTGGGACTACAGGAGCTCCCCAGCACCAGCGCACCGGCAGCTAAGTACCCCACCTCTATTACCCTTGATATTGAGTGCGTGTCTCATCCTCTGTCTATGTACACAGTCTGACTCCCCAGGGGAGGGATCCCCTGCTGGATGATCCTTTGCGAACAGTCTCTGCTATGGAGTCAGATACTTTTTCAGCTACGCGCTGTACTGACAGTCAGGCACTGTCCTGCAGCATCTCTCTCTCTCTCTCTCTCTCTCTCTCTCTCTCTCTCTCTCTCTCTCTCTCTCTCTATGAGTATAGTGAAGGAGTTCCTGTCTTAAGGCAGTTCCCTATACCATACAGTAATTCTCTACCATGTCTCAGGGGACTAACTGGTCCCTGGGGTGGTATACCTCTGGCCTAGTCCCTGGAGCACTGCTCCGTGGACACTACCTGCACCTTCAGTGTCCAGGTCTTGACTCCTCACTTCCTGTCCCAGCAGGCAGTAGTCATTCCTTCCTTCAGAAGCAATCCAGCCATTCCATTGGATATCGTGTGTCACCAGGCAGCTTTCTCCCTAAGCCTCATGGGAGTTGTAATCTCTCTGCTGCACAATTACCATTGAGACCGCATGCGCATATGACACTGCGCAAGCGCGATTCTAATGGCAGCCACTGGGTGCCCTTTGTCTGCCTTACTCGGGTAGGACCCCTAACTTGCACTCGCCGCTTCTGCGCATGCGCAACTCTGCGATCGTGCGCATGCATACCCAACATGGTGGCATCCTACGGCGGGAGCCACCGGCAAACTCCATCGCCCTGCCGCAACATCCCCACAAGTGAGGGGTAAGGAGGGAGGGAAAACCGGAGCGTGGGGGACCGGAGGGGACCTGGCTACATAAGCATTCACATAGAAATCTACGGTAATCAGCGCTAGATTAAATTAAATTGCAAGAGGCGTAGGAGATACCACACTTTTCTACCATTGTTTTATGTAATAGGATTTCTTGCAAAACTCCATGGCACACAATAATTTAACACCTTTAATGCCTTCAGGCACCAGTAGTGGCGATCCATGACTTTTTTCTTATTTTCTTCATTTTTTACATTGGCTTGAATCAGGGTGTCTCCGGAGCTGAACTCCATTAATTTCAGCCCTAGAGACCCCCCTGCTTCCGGAGATTCCCACCTCCGTACGGGGTGGTGGCGGTAGCCACTCTGCTTGGTTACCAGGGTTTACGTAACGGCAGAGTTTCAAAGCTCCCACGGCCTGCTTGCCAATAGGAAGCCGTGACGTCATCAGGTTCAGCTTCCTATTGGCCCACGTAACACGAGAGCTTTAAACTTTAAATCCCAGCTAGCTTAGCCGGAGTGGCTTCCGGCAACTACTATGGAGGTAAGTATTTCCGAAAGCAGGGGGACCCCGGAGCTAAAATTAATGGGGTGCAGCTACTGAGACCCCCCTGCTTCAAACTTGTGTTAAAAAATGAAAACAATTAAAAAGGCATGAGATGCTCCTATAACATACAACAAAAACCTCCTACAAAGAAAACACAAAAAGCATAATATCTATAAAGTATTGTACAGTATGTGCGAATGTTAAGTCTGTGGCAGCCCAAGTGGTCAACTAGTAAGGGGTTGACTGTGACAAGCCGCCCACTTGGGCTTTTAAGGGCTTAACATTTTACGTTGTACATTGTTTAATTATGTATTTTCATCATGTAGAGTTTCTAGTCTTATGTTGCCTATGTATATAATGGTGTCACTGCATAGGCCATAGGCCTAACGGCAGCCTGGGGTAGGTAATAAAAACATGGCAGTATTTTTTATCCTGTTATCGCTAGGTATCAGAGTTTAGTAAACTCCTTACTTCCTCATTTCCATACGCTGCCATGAAAAACAATGCTGTACTAAGCCCCTTATCGCTTCTTTAACGCTTGCGATATGACTTTAGGGGAAAAGGATGAAAAACGTAATGTTACGTTAAATACCGGAAAAAAAAATTCTTTCCATTTATTTACTTTTTGAGAATTCCCCTCAGTGTTATAAGTTAAACCTACAAAAGGATCCGAGAGGTGAAATAGTTTTGAAAAGAGACCAACAAGGATTGTTCAGTTACATACCGAGTTGTCACTGATTGCTATCAAACTATCCGCTTTCTTTTTTTCACTAGATTCAATGTTCTATAGTTGGTGTTTACCGTAGAGAGCAAAGTTCCAGTTCCAGCTGAAGTACGATTAAAAATAATTCACTAATTATCACTTCTTGAGAATTCACAAGGTGCTAACATTCATTTTTAATTACAGGGGTTATTTGTCAAACTTTAACTTGTGCAAAAATAGCTCAATGTTTATTAGAGAGGAGAAAAACAATGCTTATTTGATAAATTCTATGTTTTTTTTTTTTTTTTGCACCTTTGTGCATTTGATGGAACGTTCCCATATATAGTTAATTGTGGTTTAGTCATCATTAGCTGCTTACTTCCAAGTGAATTGCTGCCTTCCAAAAGTTGGACCTCTTTAAAATTCCATAAATCATGTCAATCTCTCTTATACACCGTTAAAAACAAACAACAAAAAAAATAAAAAACAGGAACAGGCAGAAAACATGTTGCGGATGTAGAGAGATAATAAATCAGCAAAGTGTGGAAGCCTCCTCTTACTAAACTTCCTTTAAGCACATTTTTTCTAAAGTTTTAATATGTAGCAAAGACTACTGTAGCTGTAAAAATAGGGCTGCACACACAATGGAGTTTATTATCAACGTCTGCAATAAACATCTCAAGAAGCATGCCACAGCCAGGTCATGTCTACTAAGTCAGTACAGCAGCCAAGTTGATGTGAAAACAAATGTATTTATTAAAGCAGCATTCCAATAATATACATACAGTATTTTTACTGCTGCTGAGTTGATGAAAAAGTTCAGTCCGCGCTCTGGCTCTTTAAACCTGGAATGTTGATAGGCTGCTGAGTTGAATCTCGTTAATTTCAGCTCTAGGGACCATCTGCTTATCGAGATATGTACATCGGTAGGTGCTGCCAGTACTTCCTGGATCTTAAATCTCCCACGGAATGTGTGCCAATAGGAAGCCACAACAAATGATGTTTCCTATTGGCTCCCATGCAGCAGAAGATTTAAACTCTATATTGTTTAACCAGCTAGGGATGGTACCAGGGACAGCTTCGGAGGTAAGTATCTCGGGAAGCATGTTTAACACAATTCAGCTCCGACTTCCCACCTAGAAGAAAAAAAAGGCCTGTCCGGCTCTCACAATCATGTGATGGCAGTGATTGCTTTGACAGTGATGATGGAATGGAAAGGGGAGGAGTCACCCCTCTTCCATTCCTCATCAGTGTAGATCATATGGAGCGATCTCCACTAGCGAAACAAGCATTTCCAGCTACTTTGTCATGCGGCCCCCCTGAGTGTCAGACCCACTCAAAGAGTTAAAGCAGCAATCTGCCGTACTCACAAATGTTAGGCATTCTTTTATCATTGCAAATTCCCTTTGCTGGCGTTTTTAGCCATTTTAGCCCTCGGTCAATTCTGTAGTTGAATTCTGGAGAGATCAGTTACTGAAAATGTGCCTACTTGCGAGGTGAAAATCGCCACTGCCATTCATGTCATTAAGAAAAGTGAGGTGACACCAGCAGAACAATAAAAATAATAATAATAATAACATTAGAAAAAGTTAAAAACACAGCAAAATAAAAATAAAAAAAGTTAGGAATAGACTGTCACCACATGAACTATCAGAATATGTAATGACTTCATTTTTGCTTTCGGGGGGTTGGGGGAGGGGAATTCTGTGTTTCAGTGCCAGAGGCCTGGTGGCACCAGAGTGGCATTCCACCTCTGGCATTTGTGTTCATGTGATAATTTCAGCAGTGATCACATGGCCGCAACTCCTCCACCCCTCTGCCTGACAGAAACTGTGTGGAGGGGGTTCTATTTCCATTCGCATGGGGCCGACCACTTAGCCCGATGATCCCCTAGAAAAGAAGGATTTTTGCCATGGGGGCGCACTCAAGATGAATGTGCTATTCTACTCCTGTGAGGTCCATTGCACATTGCATAGATTGGTGAACACTGCTAGGTTTATGTATCAAGGAAAATAAAAGAATGTTTAGATAAGCCTCCATTTCTGTTTGTGGCGGCTTCAAAGCTAAGAAGCTCATTAATAACATTTCTTACATCAGGCATCCATTAGCCAGGGAGATTGATGTCACTGCAGACATGAGGGAGTTTTTTTTAAGCTAAGAAGCAATGTGGAGCAGAGTTGACAGTTTGGACACACCCCATTATAACAATGGTGTCATCTAGGTCACCCCCTAAACTCCTGCTATTTGCACATTATAATCTGCGTAACCTTTGGAGAAAAAAACAGTGTAAAGACCTTGCACCAGAATATATCACATTTTCAGACACCTAAGTGGGCTTTTTTTCTTAACAGCATGAAACCACAAGTGTCCATCACCAGAAATATATTTTTGACACCAGCATTTGATGTGCAATTTCTGACAGTTTAAGATGGTGTGAGTAAGTGTACTGTACTTGCTAACGTGTTAAGTGTTAACAAGACTGGAAGTGAAATAGTATCTTGGTAGAGCATAGTAAACCACAATAATGTATTTACAGCTCAGCAAAATATACTTAGGATGTTTTAATCGAATGTTTAAGTTTCCAACATCATAGAACTTCACACTTGACACCGCACACATTTTACAATGCAAGAGAAGTTAATATAGTTAGTTAATGCTGTGAGAATAATGAAACAATTGCAACAATTCTCATTCATGGCTGTCAAATACCGAAGAAATGAAGTGCCAAAACTGAGAACATGCTATGTCAGTGTGGTTACGGACCTTTAAGTCCACCATTCTGGTTCCCCTCAGCAGGCTGAATTAAATTCTTCTGACATCCAGACTTCCTCCCACCAGCTGGCTAGCCATGTTTTATGTAGTAATACAATTTATAGGCTGGAGATTCTGGGCAATATTACTAGGTGGTGCTATTCCATGAGATACCATCCAGTGCCAGAAGACACCAAATGGCCCATTCGCAAGAATCTTATGGAATAGAACCGCTCAGTGAATATGGTCCAATGTATTAATGTGTTAGCTGTACAGTACATTTGCTACAAACAGCTTTCAGACTCTGGATGATCATTGAGATGTCCACGATGTTCAAAACAAACCATAATGAAAAATAACTTGAATATTTGAGACTGATATGCAACTTTTTTATTTTAAGTGCCACCTTGGTAAACATATTTGAAGGTTTTTATATAATCAAAATATCCAGAACTCACAAAATTCACTCACTCAACTGTGTCAGATCTGTAAACATTTTTGATCCATATACTGTATATATATATATATATAATATATATATATATATATATATATATATATATATATATAGGTGGAGAGAGAGAGAGAGACAGAGAGAGAGAGAGAGAGAGAGAGAGAGAGAGAGAGAGAGAGAGAGAGAGAGAAAGAGAGAGAGAGAGAGAGAGAGAGAGAGAGAGAGAGAGAGAGAGAGAGACAGAGGCAAGTGCACCAATTGTTAAGTATAAAAGTATAATGAAATGTTTCACCCAAACCATTGCTCTTATGAAGGTTCCTCAGTCGACCGAAACATAGTTCTTGTTGGACAACAATATACATTTGAACATATATTTTGCAGTGCTATGTCTCCCTTTATCGGACTCTGGTTTGGGTGAAGTATTTACTTATATATACAGTATATAAAAAAATATATATGTAGCAGTGTTTCCCGCACCCTCTGGGAGATTCCCCGAGTAGTAGGTGTGTAGTGCAGATGCATACCTGTGGCTCATAGAAGATCTGAGATCCTGCTGATGTTGTTGGGAAAACAGGACAGGCTTTAGGGGTGATATCTGGTTCCCCTTCATTCGTTGTCAGTACCTCCATCTGCCGCAGGCTCCAGGAGTGCTGGAAGCAGTCCCTGTGGAAGAACTCTCTCATACACCCCTTGACAGACTGCAAGCCCAGCAAGGAGTATATTTGATAACAGGAAGATCTTTATTCTTCTCCATTATATACAACATACAGGCAGCACTGCATACATTAACACTGGTCTCCAGCCTCAGGATGGTCCCTGGACACAACCCCAGTCATGGGCCCCAGAGGTCTGTCCTAGCTCTTCCTCTACTCCCTGCTGGAGCAGAGGGTATGGTTCTCACTTCCACTCCCCTAAGGGAGGGGACAGAAAGTGACAGAGCCCTTAACACTTCTTCTGTGAGATCAGTCTCTCTCAAAGGGGAGAGACAACTAAAATTTAGGAAGTGCAACCTCTTAAGGTCCTGGGGGAGGATTCAAGGTCTGAGCCCAGGATCGGGCAGAACACAGGCCTGGTCCCGTCTTCCCCTTGCAACTCAAGGAGCTGCTCACTGCTGGGGAAAACCCGGATTAGGCCTAACACTGCCTGCACATACCAGAATGTTCATGCCATTCAGGGTAGGGTAGTAGCCAAAACCAGACATAGCTACACTCTCCCTCTGGTGGAAAATCCATCGTCTCCGCTTTGAACCAAATTTGATGTATAATCCTTCAGCTTAGAACACATGAAATAGCACAACAATAGTGATAACTAACAACATGGCATACAATTAATAGTACACTTAACTTCAATAGAACAGTATGCACTTAATCGCATACACTCTTACATGATGAGGCCTAGATCCCTCCTAACAGGGAGAACCTACTACCCCATCAGTAGTAATGAGACGGGTCAGGCTTTTTAACCAGTCTGCCCCGTATGATCAGGAATAGTGACCAAATAAACTCTCTTCGGGTTACGCTCGGACAGGTATTCTACCCTGTCCATATAGATAGCTCTGCCCACTTTCCATATCCCCATTAAGTAAGTAATCCGGTCTTCCATGTGGCAGACGGAATACCGACATTTGGATGTCAAATATGCCCATATGGCATCCTCTAAACACTCCTCCCTATTAGCCTCAATCTCCCGCATGATGGGCTTGGGGACATAGGGGTACTCAAACCCATGAGACGGTCTATGGCACTGGACTCCGGTCCCATGCATATAGGGGATGTAACCCTGGAACATAGGGTCCCACCATGGCAATACCTTCCCAGCAGGTACAGCCTCTGCCGATAACTGGGACTCAGAGGTCACCTAGAGGATACCCCTGATGTCTCAGATTTAAATGAGGCAGTAGACTTCCCCCAAAAGAGATCCTACTGGTGGCCGATATCTCCCCATCTGGACCATCCTCTCCAGTCCAATCTACCCAGTCTCACCAGTCCTGAGAGGTTTTGAAGGTTATCTTGCTTTTCCGGGCCGGGTATTAATAGTCTTGGGCCTCACAATAGATGGTGGAGAGACAAGGGTAGCAGGGGCTAAGGCCTTGGGCTTCTCAATGTCTCTGGGCAAGTCAAATGTGTTAGGCCTACCCCAGCCTGCAATGCTCTGCACGTTGGGAGTTTCCTGATCCATAGAGACCCTGCAGCCCTGGCCCTTGACTTGGCCATAGCACCGCTATATGTTTAGTGTTGATAGGTCGGTACTCACAGGAGCGGGTATACAAATGTCCTCTTCCGCCCAGGCGGTCGCCTCTACGATTACATCAGTTTCCAGTCTCGCGGGATTAGTGAAGGTATCCTCCTCCCGCACCGGAAGTGCGTCGACATCCTGTCGCATCAGAAGGGTGTTGCCATCCTCCGCTTTGGAGGAAAATACCGACCAGTACCTCCTCACCGGATGCCTTTGCTGGAGCCTGGAATGCAGAATCAGGATGGTTCTCACTGCACTGCTGGCTCTGGATGGTCGCATAGCCCTCCGGACCAGAAGCAGCTACGTCCGCCGCCTTGCTGGGAGCCGCCATGGCCGTGGCGCTCCTCCTCTGTTCAGGCCATACTGTCGCTTGCTGGGACGTCATCTGGACGGGACTCCGCTGCCGATCAGCTCTGAAGGTGAGTGGTTCCTCCGCAGTTCGCTGGGATGATGCGCCGGCTGGCGTATCACCAAGGATCTCCGTCCGCTGCTGTCTTCGGATGAAGGTAGGGACACCTCTGCAGGGGACAGGTACTGGAGCACTTCGCAGTCACTGGCAATGATCGGCAGGTAGCAGTCCTGCTCCTGTGCCACCAGCAGAAGCTCCCCAACCTTTCCCTGGGCAGTCACCTTACCCGGTAATTCATTCTTGGGTTCCGGTTCCGGAACCAGGGTACACGGGCCCCCTGGAGCGTCCGCTCCCGAGGCCTCAGTCCAGGCAGTACTACTCTGCGTGTAGACCACACCTTTTCTCTTGAATGCCGCTGGCAGCGACACCATCGGTTTAAGGTAGAAGGCCCAAACCGAGGGCATGTAGCAGTCAGGCTGGCATCTCCGCCTTGAAGTCACAGTGTTGGCAGAGGCATTTCAAGAAGCACTCTCCATTTACTTCCACTACCAGGAAGCCTCCTGGTAGCCGATATTGAGAGATCTTGGGTAGGACTATTGCCTCCTCCCCCTGGTGAAATGAGGAGCACTGGCACAATAAGGGTGTGGCCATGGCTTTCGCGCCGAGCCACTCACAGTAGATGGGCGCAGCTCCAGCTTTCGCGCCGAGCCACTCACTTCGCAGGGCGTGGCTTAGCTTCGCGCCAAGCCCTGCACAGAATTTGCAGAGAAAAGCTTACAACTTTTGCAAACTCTCCATGCGGTCCTCCCGATTTTGGCGGGAAACCGCTCTCCTCACGCTGCAGATGGTCTGAGGCAGGAAAGATACCCCTGGCTAGGCAAAACCCCCTCCAGTATGCTGCACATGATAACAGTTCATTCTGAGTACACTGTGGCTCTCTGTGCTTCAGCTGCTAGTAGCAATTGTAATAGTTCCTCAAGCAGAGGTTCTGGCGATCCTGGCTTTCAAGATCCCCCTCCACGGACGCTACCAGCAATACTTTAACACCACCTTATAGTCCTTTTCCAAAGATTTCTGGGCCCCAGGCAACCAAAACACGGCCTCCAGGAATCCTACACATGTCAATCCTCAGGGTGAGTATGAACCAGAGCAATAGCAGATTTCAACAGCACAGTTTACCTCATAAGGGCAATGCAGTCCCCTTTGAAAGCATACCTTTCATCCCGTTTGTGGCTTGCTTTCGCTGTAAAAGCCTGTCCTGATGATCTTAGCAGTGCCTCCAAATGAAGTGGTGTTTCCCCCACCCTCTGGGAGATTCTCCGGCTACCAGGTGTTTAGTGCTGCTGCATACCAGTGACTCACAGAAGGTCTGAGATCTTGCTGATGGTGTTGGGGAAACAGGACAGGCTTTAGGGGTGATATCTGGTTCCATTCATTCGTTGGTCAGCGCCTCAATCTGCTGCAGGCTCCAGGAGAGCTGGAAGCAGTCCCTGCAGAAGAACTGTCTCATACTCCCCTTGACAGACTGCAAGCCCAGGCAGCAGTATATTTGATAACAGGAACATCTTTATTGTTCTCCATTAGGCTTCTAATATAATGCTCGCTCGTGCGCTACAGTGCGCGCACGCGTCAATGATAATTGCAGGGTGTGGGCCTGCAGTTGCTATACTTGAGACGCGTGCGCACGGCTGTGAGTGATGTGTGAAAATACAAGAAATGTGTATTCTCGCGCTATGGACACGCTGCGAGCCAATCACAGCATGGCCTAACGCTGTGATATCAGAGCCATGCCCCCTAGCCTTGCATGTCACCGCTTGCACTATAGCAACTAAACGCGCACGCCAAATGCACGCACATTGCCGGGTGCACACCCGCACGCACACCAGCGCATACTATATAACAAGCTTTATAGAGTACAGCATACAGGCAGTAGTGCATTCTTTAACACTGGGCACCAGCCTCAGGATGGTTCCTGGATACAACCCCCAATCATGGGCCCCAGAGGTTGGTCATAGCTCTTCCTCTACTCCCTGATGGATCAGAGGGTATGGTTCTCACTCCCATTCCCCTAAGGGAGGGGACAGTAGGTTACAGAGCCCTGAACACCTATTCTGTGAGACCAGTCTCTCTCAAAGGGGAGAGAAAACTAACTAAATTTAGGAAGTGCAACCTCTTAAGTCCCTGGGGGAGGGTTCAAGGTCTGAGTCCTGGATTGGATAGGAAACAGGCCTTGTCCCGCCTCCCCCTGTCACTCAAGGAACTGCTCACTGCTGGGGAAAACCCGGATTAGGCCTAACACTGCCTGCACTGTACCAGGATTTACATGTCAGGCAGGGTAGGGTAGTAGCCAAAACCAGAAATGGCTACATATATATGTATCAGTATATTGATTAAGAAAGCAAGGTATTACCATCAAGATAACAGGAGAAGAAAAAAAGCATTACTAATGTCTTTCATAATCCACATTAATAAAAAAAAAAAAAGAAAGTCTTTCTGTACAAAAAAGAGTTTCAGAAAGGGTGAGAAGGTCACATAATCAATTTGTTGGGTCTGGTTGTGGGCCAGGGTTAGATTCAATTTTTATTTTCACTAAACAAAATGAACTTGAGGGACCTTGAAAAGTACAGACGTGCAGTTACTATGAAGTGCAGCATATTCCTTTTCTGGGCTCAAAACATTTTGCTGAAACATCAACTGCAGTTTAAACATTGAGCTTTATTCTCTTCACTGTGACAGGAACTTCCAATGTCTTGCAGTACAATGGCGCCTATGTACTAAATGGCGCAATCTGAGCCATCAGCATTACAAATATATTTTTATCCAAGTGATAAATGATCCAAGTTATGATAATAACATTTGGTTCCCCGTAACACCTGTTGACAGCTGCACATTGTGCTATTGTGCTACAGTGGAAGCAGATCACGCCACCCCCTATCTAGGTTTCTTCGAACAAAGTGATATTCGAACAAAGTGATATTCGTATTAGAGATGGAGAAGTTGACGGCAATTTTAAATAACTCTATGTCCACATTTTGTTTAATTTTGGCTTCCATGGATAGCGGCTTTCCCAGGTAACATCCCTAATTACAGCAATCAGAAGACTAAAGATAAGCTAGGAGCTGGGGCATCTAGAGTAGGGTTAAGGAATTAATTGAAGTGGTCTTTAAGTTCCTGATACAAGTCAAACTTGTGAGGGCCGAAGCTATTAAAAAAGTGTTTACAATATTGATATTCACTGTATGTACAGTGGTTATATTGACCTCCATGTCTTTTGAAACAAAATAATGTATGAATTAGACAAACAATGAGTAATTAAGAGTCAGGGTATGGGAAAAATTAAGTGAAACCCTGGTTTTATCAGCTAAATTAAAGGGGATAATTAGAATCAGGTCTTTAAATAATTAGGTAGATCTTCAGGTGTGAGTTTGAGAGGCCCTACTATATATAAAGATCAGAAACTTTGTGAGTTTGGTCTTCACCAAACAGGTGTATGGAAACACATCATGCCACGATCAAAAGAAATCTCAAAGGGCCTCAGAAAACCAGTTATTGATGCTCATCAGTCTAAAAGGGTTACAAAACGATTTATAAGGATTTGGAGCTCCACCAATCCACTGTCAGTTGGAGAAAGACTACAAATGGAGAACGTTCAAGACCACTCTACCCAGGAGCGGTCGTCCTACTAAAATGTCTCTAAGAAGAAACTGGCAAATCACGAAAGAAGTCACAAAGAACACCAGAGTAACATCCAAGGATCTGCAGGCCACTCTCACATTGGCTAATGTGAATGTTCCAGACTCAACTATCAGAAAAAGACTAAACAAAAATAGTGTTAATAGAAGGATAGCCCTGAGAAAACCATGGCTCTCGAAAAAGAACATTGCTGCCTATCTGAAGTTTCCCAGAGAGCACATAGATGATCCACAAAACTTTTGGAACAATGTTCTCTGGAGAGACGAGTCAAAAGTAGAACATTTTGGCCTCAATGAGAAACGTTATGTTTGGGGAAAACCAAACACTGCATTCGAACAGAAGAACTTAATCTTAAACGTCAAGCGTGGTGTTTAGGGGGGGTGGTTTGCAGCTGCTTTGCTACCTCAGGACCTGGATAGATTGCCATCATTGACAAAAACATAAGTTCTACATTGTATCAGAAGATACTAGAGGAGAATGTCAGGCCATCCATTCGTGAGCTGAAGCAAAAGTGTGTCATGCAGAAAGACAATGATCCTCCTAAACATACAAGCAGATCTATAAAAGAATGGCTGCAGAGGGAAAAAACTCCACGTTTTAGAATGGCCTAGTCAAAGTCTTGACCTAAACCCCATCGAAATGTGGCAGGGCCTGAAGCAAGCTGTCCATGCAAGGAAGCCCTCAAATGTCGCTGAGTTGAAGCAGTTCTGTAAGGAGGAATAAGCCAAATTTCCTCAAAACCGATGTGAGAAACTGCCCAGCAGTTAGAGGAAACACTTAGTTGAAGTTATTGCTGCTCAATAGGGTGCCACTAGGCACTGAATATAAAGGTTCACATACTTTTCACACATGGATAATGAATGTTGAATAATTTGTGGATAAATAAATGTTTTAAAAGTATCATGTTTTTGTGTCATTTGTTTGATCAGTTTATCTTTATCTATTATTAGGACTTACATTAAGATTTAATAACATTTTATGTTTGAAATATGTGAAAATCCTAAGGGGTTCACAAACTTTTTCTCGCCACTGTATATATAATTTATATGTGGATCACTTTTCTTGTAACCCCTCCTCCCCCCTTTTTAAGTTCTGTATCCTTTCCCGTACGATACTTAAAAAAAAATACTTTGGGGGGTGCACAGCAATGCACTTGGTGTACAGATGTCAAAGGTATGTACTAAAAAGGAGCGGTAAAAAAGGGGAAAAAAAGGGAAAGTTCTTCATAATTGTCTGCCAAGTTCCTCTTGGCATAAATCCTAAACAACCTGTAAAAAAAGCAGTCCTGGCAACACTTTATATTTGTGTGTTTTTTTTGTTGTTGAATGTTTGAAGCAGGGGGTCTCTGTAGCTGAACCGTGTTGAGTTCAGCTGTGGGGATCACCTATGTCCACAGATACTTACTTCTGTAGGTGCTGCAATTAGGAGCCCTGGCTGGGTTTGAAGTTCCCGCGTTCTGCAGGCCAATAGGAAGCCATGATGTCATTCCTTGTGTCTTTCTATTGGTCCACAGGGGGTCACCGGAGCTAAAATCAGCATAGTTCAGCTCCGGAGACCCCCTGCTTCAAACCTATTAAAAATAAACACAAAAACGTAAGGTCGCCAGGAGTGCTCCTTCAATAGTAAATAAAGACATACTGTACATACATACAATAGTATTAGCGCAGAATGAAGTTGCCAACACAATAATGTTTTTGACGCAGCACAGTTGTTTTATTATAGAGCTTAACAAGAATGAATAATTTACTACTGAGTTACACAAGTTATCAATTAAAAAAAATACACATAAATCTTATTTAAATTGTATCAATCAGGCATTCAACATGGCAGAAGGTGTCAAAAATCATTGCAAACAACATATGATGTGTTTATATGTATAAATACATCCATACAACCAATTTTTTTTTTTACAGGTTTCTAATACTTTTTAGCACTGAAACTTTTAACCTCATTAAAAAATAAATAAATACCCGACTAGCACCCACTCTATCCACCTTTAAGACCCAACTTAAGACACACTTGCTTAAAGAAGCATATGAATAGCACTGTGGATAATACTGGACTCATGATACATAAAGCTTAGCCCCCTGCAGACGCACTTACCAGAACTCCCTCCTACTGTCTCTGTACGTTCTCCCTACCTACCAATTATACTGTAAACTCCTCGTGGCAGGGACTCCTCTTCCTTAATGTTACTTTTATGTCCGAAGCACTTATTCCCATGATCTGTTATTTATATTATCTGTTATTTATTTGATTACCACGTGTATTACTACTGTGAAGCGCTATGTACACTAATGGCGCTATATAAATAAAGAGAAAAGATGAATAATCCAGGGCAACTTCGGTGTTTTTGTGCTGATTAAATTTCTTTAGAAAAATCCGAAGTTGCCCCGGATCATTCATCTTTTCTCCATATACTGGATTTTTTAGGCAGATATCCCTGAACCAGGAGCACCGGTCTTTGCAAGTATTTTTGACTTTATTCTATGTGGTGTGCAGCTTCTCTTATTATATTGTTTTATAAATAAAGACATACAATACAATAAAATACAAATAAATTAAAAAATATATATATATACACACACACACACCAAAAGAGAAGCAGCTGGCACTCCAACAATCCAAAATATTTCTAGGTGCATGTTCCATAAGCATCAATAGAACAAATATATATATATTTGCATGTCATTCCCCAGAATCCCTTGCTGCAGTGGAAGTGCTGTGTGCTGGGTGATAATGGTGAAAGGCGGGGTTGCAGACCTGCCTAAGACATGCAGATGAGCATACAGTTGTATTTACATTTTTATATATATATATATAATCTTAGTACATAGGCCACAATGTGCTGCAGGCTGCTCTGGCAGAGAAGGGGTTAACAGACACTGCTCTTACTTCATAAATATATTTCCTGTGTCACCTTGGAAACTGTAACATTTGTAAGTACATTCTGACCATTTCAGGAACTTCCAGAGTCATATCAGAGTTGCAATATTCAGCACAGTTTGTATTAACCACATCAGTGCCAAGAGCTACTGAGTAATTTGTTTTTAATGACATTTAGCTTAGCTTGTAACTTTTTGTAACAATTCTGGGACAAAACAAACTGCACAAGATGTATCAAATTAAAAAAATCCTATTGGTTTCAATGGGACTTTTTTCTTTGATACTGTACATATGGTGGAGATATTTGACCCTAGAATTGTACCACTTTTGCATTGACCATACTGGATCAGCACTCAAAAAGTAAATCGAAAAAAATGAAGGGCTTACATTTTCCTTTTAGTCTCACCAAGTTTCTTCTTTAATGTATTAAAAAAAAAAAACCCAGCAATACAGAAAGAATCAGCACACACAGGGAGAGGAAAAGTTAGTAGACACACACGTTATATGTGCACAATGCCATTAGCCTGAAGAAGGGGCCAGGAGGCCTTGAAACATTTTAGTGTGCACATATAACAGTGTTTATCTGCTAACTTTTCCTTTCCCTGTGTGTGCTGATTTTTTCTGTATTGCTGCTTTTTTTGATACATTAAACAAGAAACTTGGTGAGATCAAAAGGAAAACGTAAATCCTTTATTTTCTTTGATTTACTTTTTGAGCGCTAATCCAGATTGTTTTTTGTATAGTTGTACTGCATGCATCTTGCGCAATAGATGCAGGATCATAGAACCTCAAGCTGAATTATATACAGATGCAGCGGCCGTTAGCCGAACATTTCACGGAGCCGTTTTCGTGAACACTGCTGTATTCCACGCGACATTCACTCGTCATTCTTCCGGGAACGCTGCCGTGAATGCCGCCATCACACCTATCCCAATCCAGCAATGTGCCAGCGCCGGCACCAGTAAAAACACTAGTAAACACGCGTCTCAACGTGGGAAAGTTTGCAGAAATCATGCGGCACGGCCTGGGTATGCCCAGGAATAAAAATCGTGAAATGTTCGAATAACGGCCGCTGCATCTGTAGACAGGGTGAGTGCTAGTTCATTCTATTTTTTTTTTACCACTTCTGCCTTGTTACATAAACCCCATATTCTCAAAAATGGGGATTCTTTATTCTCCCTGCAAAACTAGGGTATAATTGTAGCAATAAATAGCACCACATTTAACACAGAAACAGGATCCCATTAAAGCAATGGGATTTTTTCATTCGAAAAAATCTGACACAGTTTTGGTGGCTAGGAGATTTCATAAAGGTTGAAGCTATTTACCTGCGAGCCAGGTAAATAAGGAACTTATTTTACCGGGTGCCAGTTAAAATAAAAGTCTTGTTGAGCCTCACCCTAACCTCCATCTTTACCCTAATATACCAGCCCAACCCTTACCTTAACCCTCACGTCAGCCTAATCCTAATATACTAGCCTAATCCTTACTTTAACCCTCACATGCAAGTCTAATCCTAATATGCCAGCCTAACCCTTATCTGTCAGCCTTATCCTAATATACCATCTTAATACTTACCTGCCAGCCTAATCCTTACCTGCCAGCCTGAACCTAATATGCCATCCTAACCCTTACCTTTACCCTAACCTGCCAGCCTAATCCTAATATGCCAACATAACCCGTACCTAAACCCTAACCTGCCAGCCTAACCCTTACCCTAAGCAGCACTCTCTAAATCCTAATAATGTGGAGGAAAATCATGGCTGGCTTAATAAGGGAGAGGAAGGAGGTTGTAGAGCCGGTTGTGAGGTAAATAGACACTTCCAGCTCTATGTATCAAGAAGTAAAGTATGTGTGCGATAATGCAGTTGCATTAAATAAAAATCGCATTTTATTCTGTCTCAAACACTACATATTTATGAAAAGTATTTCTACTGTTTTAAAATTTGGCGCATGCTGTGCTAGTATTTTGGGCTTAAAAAAAAGATTTACAGTGACAGAGAAAAAAAACACAGAGTTTTTTATTATAACCATAGACCTGCATGCATATGCAAATGTGACTCCATCCTAACTCCCCTCACTTGCTCCATAAATCCCTCCTCTCATTGCAGGCAGACTCACTCCAAAATGGCGCAACTCAGATAAATACATTGGCATTGCCTGGCACAGGTATATTTCAGAGCGAGTTGCAACAAAATAACAATTTTGTGACAGAATTTGCCCTTTGATATATAGAGCATTTTGTATCAACGTAGAGAAGTGTGTTTTGACATACTGCTCTGTACTCTGGAGCAGAGCTGTGGCATATGTAAGAACCGTTTATTTTTTACATCTGATGCAGAATTTTAAATATGCAGGATGGCTTGAGGAGTGTCAAAGGGAGAGAAATGGCACACAGAGCCACAGAATGTGATGCATCTCATTATAATCTGTGGACCATGTAACTCCTCCCCTGCTCCTCCTAGTGACTAAAATACTTTGATACATAGAGTCACAATGAAAATGCAGTGGTTTTAAGTGTCAGTAGGAAGTGTTCGGGAGGAGTTAAATGCAGGGCCGCCAACAGGGGTGCCAGCTGGGACAGCTGTATGTCCCGGTCCTGGTCCCGGTGGCTGTGGAGGCCCCGGCCAGCCAGCACTGGAAGTTGGGCTCGGCCAGAGGTTGGGCCAGACTTCTTTTGTCCAGCTGCCGGTCCTCTGATTGCCACCAGGCCCCAGCTCTTCCAAGCTGCGGGCCTCCCTCACTTCCCACGTAGGGCATCTCAGGGCGTCTGTGCGCATCAGACTCTGGAGTTAGAGTGAGGCCCGGCCAGTGCACAGAGGCGTCAGAGAGAGGCCCAGCGCACACAGACAGAGAAAGCACTGACATCAGAGAGAGAGGGGGGTGGTTGTGTTTTGTATGAATTTGTGGCGGTTGTAAGTAGTTGTGGGGGGGTTTCTATGTATTTGGGGGTTGTTTTGTATGTATTCAGGGTTGTGGTTTTTATTGTATGTATTTGAGGGGGTGGGGGGGTTTGTATGGATTAGGTGGGGGGGTAATTATTGGGGGGATTGTGTGCGGAGAATTGTGTGTGTGGCCTGGGGGGAGGAGGGAATGAGTATAAGGAGGGGGAATTGAAAGAGCGGGATTGAGTGAGAGGGGGAAATTGATGACGGGGGCAGAAGAGTGAAAGGAGAGCGGGTTGTAAAAAAGGGAGTGAGGAAGAGAGAGAGTGGTTAGGGGGGGAGGGAGTGAAGAAGAGAGAGAGTGGTTAGGGGGGGAGGGAGTGAAGAAGAGAGGGTGGTAAGAGTGAGGGGGGAGAGAGAAATACATGGGGTGATGGGGAAATACAGGAAGGGACTTGCAAGGAGGTGCGAAATGGGGGGGGGGGGTGCTCACACAGGGGGGCCCAGTTGAAACCCTAGTCCTTGGTCGCCCCGTCGGTGGCCCTGGTTACATGGTGCACATACTGTACAGTATTATAATGAGATGTATCACATTCTGTGTCTCTGTGTGACATTCTTTTTCTCTTTTTTTGCCCCCAAAAATGTTCCGTATCTGAAGTTGTGTAAGTCAAAAATTCTGCATCAGATGTAACAAACTGTTCTTAAATATGCCATCCAAAAAAATGGACTAGTGCGTCTAAACACACTTTCCTCTACGCTGACACATAGACCCCGAAATTACTATGTCCTGTTGAATAGTTGCTAATTGACTTTGTTTAAAGTGAAGTGCTGACTGAGCTTCTGATCCCCGATACCACAAACTCAAATTAATGACAAAATATACTGTAATGCACCGAGAATGAGGGAGAAGGAGAAAAGGCATACATTCAAATCACACCCACGCCAAATCAAAGGCATCTATGTATCAAAGAAAAGAAAAGAGCGCTAAGATTTATTTTTTACATTTTCTGCTTGTAATCATCTCAAATGTAAGAAGCTGTTGATCAAAGTTCTTACATGTGACACCGAGTTTATGCTTCTCTAGATGCCCAACTTCTTAATTTGATACTTCTTAAAACCTATGTATTTTGGGAGAAGTGAATCTCCAATGTAGTGTTCCAAAGATCCTAGTCGTGTCAAATAGAAATGGAGAGACAATAAACTTGATGAGGAAAAAATGGGATTGGTACGATTCTGTGAGTATAAGCCTGTATAACTGTGACCGCTGTAAGCCTGGACCAGAGATATGAATCTGAAGGGAAAGACCAACAAGTAAAGCCCTGCAATCAAGCAGGAACTTGACACACATACTGGTCCAAGTGGCTTAATAAAAGTAGTGGCATTCTGTCATATTTAAACAAGATACACATTTATTAGTTGGAGCAAAACCAGGGGTTGACAAAAATATAAAATACATAGGTGCCAAACAAAAATTTTAGGAGCCAGGGTTTTGTTAAGCGTGACACACTGTGATACAATGACTCACTGAGACATACACACACTAACTGACTGACACACACACACACATACTCGCTGATTGGGACACACACTCACTGATTCTCCCACACTAACTGACACAGACACACAGACACTCCTCCCCCCCTCCCATTGGTCACAGTGTGTATTGAGATATCCCAGAAAGGGTGTCGGTAGCAACTCAGGCGGAGTATCAAAATGGCGACTCTAAATGTCCCGCATACGACAGACCAATAGGAAGCCGTGATGTTAGACCTTGTGGCTTCCTCTTGGCCCATGTGATGGGACATTTAAACTGCACAGAGATACCGGCACCCCCTTCCAAGGTAAGTATCTCGTGAAGCAGGGGGTCCCCAAAGCTGAAATCAATGTGGTTCAGCTCCGAGATCTCCTGCTTTAAAGCGAAGGAGGAAAATAAGGCAGAAAACGTTAACCAAAAGTAACGCAAGTGCTCATTTCCTCATGCAACCATTTGCCTACCTGCGCCAACATGCAAATGTAAATCTCACCTCCTCCCACTTGCTCCATAAATCACTGATATAGTCACAGACCAAAGCAGACGTACAAGACAAAGATGCACCTAAGAATAATACATAGATGCTGCATGTCACAGATATATTGCAGAGTGATTCGCAACCAAATAAGCAGTCTAATGTGCTAATTATACTGTACATCGACCCCCAAACAGGGTGATGTACAGTATATGCAAGTGTTCAAGCTGTAAAACTGGGGTAAAAACCAGGACACAGACTAAAACTAAACTAGCATTGAAGGAAATTTATTTATTTTTGCTTTCATAAATCTGATGCATAGGGGGTTATGTATATAGAGTCCTTTGGCAAGACTTTGGTGGATCAACCGACTATTTCCTGGCTGCAAATATTTGTTAAAGGGGAAGTCACACATACAGATGTAGTAAGACTCGCTGTCCCTAGTGCCGTGGTCGAAGAAGCATGGGGCATGCGGTTCCCAGGACAGTGTCTGCAGTAATCACACTGTAGGGTATCAATGCTTCTGAATGGGACACTCTGCAGCATTATTCCTCAGGTGCAGCGACCGTGGGAGGCAGCGGTACAGGAGAGAATAAGGCTAGCTACATATGTAGCAGCACATAGTAGCACATAGTTGTGTTATAAAAGTTTTATTAAACAACATATAAATATAATCGACTTCATTAGAAAAAATCATAAATCTGATGCATTGGGGGAGAGATGGAACTAGGGGAAGGGAGCAAGTGGGGCAGCTGTCCCGGGCGCTGCCGTGTGGGGTGCGCAGGTCAGGCGTGCAGATGTGAGTGGCAGAGAAGGGAGTGCGAGCGGGGGAGGAGGAAGCGCGAGCGGGAGGTGGGTCAGGGGTTGGAGCAGGAGGCAGTGGGATGTTGGTGGTAGAAGAGGAGAGTTGCTGAGGAGGGAGCAGGAGGGAGCATGAAGATGGCAGTGGCAGCAGTTTGGGGCGAGGCCCGCCCCAAAAGTCAGTCATGACTTCCGTGTCTGCCACCAGGACCTACCCCCCTGCTCCACAGCTAGAGAGTTGACAGGGAACTGAAAGAGAGACATGGGGCGGGGATGAAGGGAGCGAGAGAGAGTTGGGGAGGGGGGGAGTGAGAAACTTGGGGAGGGGAGAGAGAAAGACTTTGGGACGGGAGTGAAAGACTTGGGTATGGAGGTGAGTGAGAGAGACTTGGGGGTGGGGAGTGAGAAAGAGACTTTGGGGGAGTGAGAGAGAGAAAACCTTGGGGAGAGGAAAGAGGACTTCGGGAGGGAGGAGAGTGAGACTTCTGGAGGGAGGAGATAGAGACTTGGGGAAGAAGGTGAGCAAGAGAGAAATTTGGGGAGGAAAGGGGAGTGGGAGAGAGACTGGTGGGGGAGAGAGACTTTTGCAGGGAGTGGGAGAGACTGGTGTGCGGGAGTGGGTGAGATACTGGTAAGGGGTGAGGGGAGTGGAAGAGAGACTGGTGGGGGAGGAGAGAATGATAGGGGGAGGGTGAAATGCAAGAAAGACTGTTGGGGAGGGGGAGTGGAGATAGACGAATGGGGGAGTGGGAGAGAGACTGGTGGCGGAGGGGGAGGTAGAGAGACTGGTGTGAGATAGAGACTGGTGGAGGGAGGGGAGGGGGGAGGAAGAGAGGCTATGGGGGTGGAGGGAGGGAGAGAGATTGGTGGGGTTGATGGGAGAGTGAGAGAGACTGGTGAGGGGGAGGGGAGAGTGGAAGAGAGACTGGTGGGGGTAGTGGTGGGGGTAGAGAGACTGGTGGAGGATGGGGGGATTTTGAGAGAGACTGGTGTAGGGGAAGGGGAAGTGGGAGGGAGACTGATGGGGGAAGGGTGAATGCGAGAGACTAGTGGGGGGAGGGGTAGAGTGAGAGAATAGAGGAGGGTGGGGGAGAGAGAGTGGGGGGAGGGAGGTGGAGAGAGGCTTCGGGAGGGAGAAAAAGGGGGAGAGAGAACATACAACGCTATTGGTGAAACTTGCCCTGGCGCAGAAATACCTAGTTCCTACTCTGTATAGGGTGTAACGTATATAGAGTCATTTTGCAACCAGGAGACTTTGATGGATCAACCCACTGTTTCCTGGTTGCCAAACTGTGGCACGATATTTATTAATGGGGAAGTCCCACATAGTTGCACAGTCATGTCATACAAGTTTTATTACGCAACATGCAAATATAAGTGGCTTCCTTTTAAAAAAAAATTAAAAATTACCCTTAAAGTAACATTTTCCCATATTTGCTTTTGTTTAAAAATGAGTATGTTTCTTTTTTTTCTTCAGCTCTGCTTGATTACAATCTTGTTTTTTTTTTTTTTTTTTTTTTAAATTGCTAGCTTCGGATTAAACTAATTGTGCTGCCATCATTAGCCAAACAAAACATTAAAAGGGAACAGTTTGGATTATTCATTTACCTCCATACTATATACAGCAGTTTCCAAACACTCTTATCACAAAAGAGCTTAGTCAACGAATTGGATGCCTCCAAAGCATTTGGTTACCATAGAGACATTCAACGTTTTAAAGACATTGAAAAATACTTGTCTGATTTGTTTAAAAATAATATAAATCGCCTACATTTAACCTTTTAAACATGCTGCTGCCATCCGTTTATTTTGGCCCTAGGATAGACTGCTCCGAGAAAACAATAGGACCTCCTTCTTAAATAAATCTGACACACCACTTTCGTGCCAGTTTTGCAGCCCAAACACTTCTATTATTGATTGCTATAGTTACACAAACCCCATTAAGGGGAGGGTTGCAAATTTGCAGTAAACAACAGCATTAGACTTATCAGTATAGGGGTTTACTTATTTAAGTCTTCTTGATGCAAAACTTGGGCAATATAGGGGCAATAACATCGGGGCCTATTTATCAAATATAACATTTCCCATTGCTTTCAATGCAATGTTTTTTCTTTATTAGACCCGGTCCTCTGCATGGCACCACTTGTGCCCAAGTTTTGCAGACAGGGTTCTTTGAAAACTATTTTTTTTAAATGTGTGGGCTCGTTCAACTATTACCCTAGTATAGGGGTCTGCAACCTTTCAAGGAAGAAGAGCCATTGTATAAAAAAATATTCTGAGAGCTGCAACACATGAATGAATATTACACCCCCCCAAACACATACATATACTGTACACACACTAATAGGTATATACTGTATAAGCAGTAACATACAACAAACTTACTTGAATCGGAATTAGGGAAAAGAAAAATATGTGGGGGAATAAAATGCATCTCACAATAATAAGTCCTTTTATTTTGTTTTCCCATTGTTTTTTCTGTGCAAAATAGTACATTACCCCTCCCAAATACACACACAAACACTACCCCCACCAAATACACACATGCACACACTATCCTCCCAAATACACACGCACACACTACCCTCCAAATACGCACACACTATCCCCCCAAATAAACACGCACACACATTACCCCCAAATACACACACTACACTCTCCAAATACACACATACACACACACACACACACTACCCCCCCAAAATACACAGACACACACACTACCACCCCCAAATACACACATACTACCACCCCCAAATACACACCCTCTACCCCCAAAATACACACACACTCCACCCCCCTAAATACACACACACTATCCTCCACCCCCAAATATATATATATATATATATATATATATATATATATAAAATATATATATATATATAAACAAAAACAAAGCAGCGCTAACACATACAGGTCATGAGACCGTTACCATCTCCCACTGTGCCTGCTGTCACTGTGACTCTGTCTGCAGTCGTTTCTGCTGTGTGTGAGCGTTCCAGCAGCAGGTCTAAAGGCAACTGGCTTTCAGAAAGGTCTCCCCCATCCATCTCAGCTGATCTGTACCAGGAGTCTGTGTGTAAAGATACCTTTACGTGAATTTTACTCTCTTTATGTCTTGTAAGTGTGTATTATCTACCTTAAAATTATTTAAATAAATTTTATTTCATCTGCATCATAAGATAATGCACTATGGGAGTGCGCTTTTTCTCTCTTTTTTCTATATATATATATATATATATATATATATATATATATATATATATATATATATATATATATATATTATATATACAGTGTTCGACAATTATATACATTTACACGCCCGGGGCGTGTGGATTTAACCTCCGGGCGAGTAAATATTGGCCCAAGCAGCACACGTGTGTTTTTTAAATTTCCCCCGCTCGCGCTGCTGTTTTTCCCGCGCTCGCGCTGGAGAAAAAAAAAAAAAGCCGGAGGCGGGTTCATGTTGTTGGGGGAGATTACCCCGCCTCCGGCTCTCTGTGCAGTGCCTTCGCTCCTCCCCCGCCTCTCAGCAACTTTCCCTCCTCAGCGCTTCCACTCCTCCCCCTTCCGGCAGCCAGCCCCTTCCACGCCTGTCTGCCTCAGGCCCCTGCAGGGCCATCTGTCGCCCACCCCACCTCCCTCCCATCGGGCCATTCGCCCCCCCTCCCATCGGGCCATCCCCCCCCCCTCCCATCGGGCCATCCGCCCCCCCTCGCATCTGGCCATCCGCCCCCCCCTCGCATCGGGCCACCCACCACCCCCTCCCATCGGGCCATCCACCACCCCCCCCCTCACACCAATCTCTCCCGGCCTCCATGACTCCCCCCTCACCCCAATCTCTCCCGGCCTCCGTGACCCCCCTCACCACAATCTCTCCCGGCCTTCGTGACCCCCCCTCACCACAATTTCTCCCGGCCTCCGTGACCCCCCCTCACCACAATCTCCCCCCGACACCCCAAATCTCCCCACTCACTCCCGATCTCACGTGGCATCTCCGCCAGGTCCCGGAAGGTCTCCACCGACAGCCACTGAGCTGAGGCTGCTGCCGCCGCCCCCATGTCCCGGCGTGTCTGACACCCGGTGACCCGCAGTGGCAGCCGCCGAGGGCGACACCCAGCCTGCCCCCCGCCTCTTCTCCCGCTCTCCGTGGGATATCTCTCTCACCCCCCCTCTCTCTCTCTCTCTCTCACCCTCTCTCTGTGTCGTCTCACACTCTGGAACTGGATATCTTACTTACCCTATATATCTTAACTGCCCTATACTACACCGAAATAACCTATACTGCTTTCTTCCAGATCTAACTAAAGCTTCACACGGAAGACATCGGAACCCCCCCTAACCCAGAAGACAGGTCGGGAACACCTCCCCTCCAATGTATAACATTGCGGGAATGAGGGTACCTGGACATTGAGGGACTGCGGATCAGGTAAGATCCGACATTTACACACACACAGACAGACACACATACGACTAATTGTAGTATAATGTAATATAATAAATACATTTATGTCAAAAATGAATGTTGTTCTGACTAGGAATTTATTAAATGTGTTTTATTTTAAAACGGGGTTGGGGGCAGGAATAGGGGCGGGGTTAGGGGCGAGTAGATTTTTTGGTTGGGCTAGTAGATTTTTGGTTTATTTGTCGAACACTGTATATATATATATATATATATATATATATATATATATATATATATATATATATATATATATATATATATATATATATACATATATATATATATACATATATACAGTGGTTGACAAATCACCAAAAAATCTACTCGCCACACAGAAAAATCTATTCGCCACCTAGTACCAAACGTGTGCTGCTTGGGCCAATATTTACTCGCCCGGGGGTTAAATCCACTCGCCCGGGGCGAGCAAATGTATAGGTTTGTCGAACACTGCATATATATATATATATATCACTACTCGAGGGGCTGGCTTCTGCAAAGCATATTAATCACCAGCTCTCCAGGCACATTATCCATAATCTGTTTCACTTACTGTTCAAATAAACATAACAATGTTTTCTTCAAGGAGCAAGTTTGGCCCACTTCCGGAAATATAACTACGAGAAACCCAATATAAAATATTCTGTACACACACACAAAAGGCAAAGAGATCGATCATAAAATAATAATAAAAAAAGGATGGATTCACTAAAAAAAGCTCAAGAACGTCAGTTTTAAAGTAAGAGATTCCACATGGTTGCATCTCTAACATGTGAGACTTATCACGGCAGCAACTTTGCATTGATAACAAAAAAATATATATAAACACACACACACACACATACACATATACTGTACACTTACTTTGGGCCTGCCTCTCTCCTGCACTGTTTTGTGTCGCCGTTCCCTACCTGCTGGGCCGCTCTGTGACATCAGCGCGCACCAGAAGATCTGGCGCACACTTCAGGCATGCGTCAGTATCATAGAGACCTGACGTGGGAAAGTGTAGGAGGCAGACCAGCAGTAGCTGGGGTGATGCCCGGCGGCAACAAGAGGCCTGACCAGCGCCGACCGGGCCCCCTCCGCAACCAGCAGCAGCACAGCGAGGGAGAGAGGCAGCAGCTAAGGAGCGGCGACCTACGGATGGAGGAGAGCTGTATGTAGGTGCGGAAAGAGCCGCAAGCGGGTCGGGAGCCGCAGCTTGCCGACCTTTGCCCTATTAAATAAGCTCTTTCAGGTGATATCCCAGCATAGCAATTAAAATGAATACTTTGGGCTCTGTGAACCAAAGGCAAAATGTTGGCGCAAACGTGTTGCAATTCTCGCTGAAATATACCTGCACCAGGCAGCATTAATGTATTAATCGTAGTTGAGCCATTTTCGGGTATGTCTGCCTGCGACGAGATGAGGGATTTATGGAGCAAGTGAGCGCAGTTACATACATTTGCATATTGGCGCAGATCTATGTATTAAAAATGTGCGGCTTGCATTACTTTTCTTGATGGTTTTTGGCTTAAGTCTTCTTGTTTAGCGCAACATGCGCCAAATGCTAAAACAGAAATACACAATTTATAAATATGTCAAGTGTCACACACAAAAAAAGCAAAAAAATGCACACAACTGCGGCAGCGCACACTTCGTAACTTCTTAACATAGGAGCTGATGTATCAAAGACTGCAAAAGTGGTGCCAAAAACTGCACCAAATGTATCAAAGAAAAAAATCCCAGTGAAAACAATGGGATTTTTGCCTTGATGAATTCAGTGCAGTTTTTTTGCTCTAGTTTTGCACCACTTCTGCAGCCTAGAAACTTTGATACATTGGCCCCATAGAGGCCTCAAGGCAAAAGTGTATCAAAGCAAACGAGGTGCAATTCTGGGGCAAAAAAATCTGCACCAGATGTGCTTCAAGAAAAAAATACCATTGAAATTTCTTTCACAAATCTGGACCAAGAATGTTGCCCCAGACTTGCCTCACTTTTGCCTTGATACATATACCCCAAAGAGTTCTTCCTTGATACATCTGGTGCAATTGTTTGCCCAGGAATTGAACCACTTTTTTTTATTGAGGGACCTCGTTACCTCTTTGTATCTGTTTGTTCATGTCCATCCTCATTGGTGAGTAAAGTAAATAGTTATGTCATTTACATAACTCTGTGCCCTTATTGTACCGCACTGCAGAATAAATTGGCGCTTTACAGACAAACAATAATAGCAAGAAGATATATGGGGCAGAGTAAGTGATTGACAAGTTTGGGGGGCAGGGGGGATATGTATCAAACTGTTCCAGCAGGAAAACGGAGGGGAAATTGGTGCAAACATACAGCACCAGATTTATCAATGTAGAAAATCCTATTGATTTAAATGGAAATGTCTTTCCTTAATAAGTATCCTCAATAAATCTGGTGCATTGATAAATAATCCCCATAGACAGTGGCAGATTTCCAATTAGGTCCGTTAGGCCTGGGCATAGGGTGGCAACATTCTGGGGTGGCAAAAATGTCTGCCCCACATACATTTGCCACGCTCTCAGGCCTATTGGTCCTGATGGGAAATCACTTACATATATCCCGGGCACCTCCTTGCTGCCGCCCTCCTGCTCCATCCGATTCGCAGTATCAAATGATGCCACGGACGTCTCGTTGCTATGGCAACGTGTTGTCACGGCGTCAGATGACATTGCGTTACCATGGCAACGAGACGCCGTGTGACGTCCGTGGCGTAATTTGACGCTGCAAATTGGAAGGAGGGGGGCTGCCCATAGACTCGTATGGTTCACATGCATAAAAGGGTTATTGCACACATTCCAGTGTTAATTTCTATGGGCTTGAATGGGAGATAACGCCTGAACGGATGTGATAACCCATACCGGCACTTCATGCATGTGCCCCTGACTGGCTGATGTAGGAAAGTCTACCAGCTGCACAAGTGGAGCAAACAACTGCAACAAATTAATCAAATAACAAAATCCCATTGGAAACAATGGGATTTTTGCCTTGATAAATTGGGTGCAGTCTTTTGCTCCAGTTTCTTTGCTCCGGTTTTGCCGCCAGGAGACTTTGGTACATCAGCCTCAATGTTTCTGACCATGGGAATTTGCCTTGTTCTTTCACTGAATGGGCACTGGCAGTGAAAGCAGAACAAGTTGCTCACCTTGACTTAAATTTGTTCTCAGCATGGTTAATCAAGCTTTTCCAATGCAAGGGTAAACCTGAAACACTGCTTCTTCTTAGCTGTGAAAGGGGACACCAATGCATTGCAGAACCCTATAGCAGTGAAGGGACTTACATTCATATATTACACCTCATCAAAACAGCATACTACATTTTGCATACTACATTTTTTTGAAATACCATAATACAGGTGCGCCGACGAGTATTCTAAAACTTGCCTAAAACTTGCCTTGGAAAATCTGGGGCTATCACCAACAAGATCCAGGTACATGCTGCATACATGCTGCAAACATTTCAGTGACATTTCTGCAGAAACTAATGGCACATCGGATTAACACAGCAGGGGTCCCTGGCAGTCCCATTCAGTTTGAATGGGACTGCCAGGGACTCCTGCTGTTAATCCGATGGGCCATAAGTCTGCCTGCAGAAATGTTGCAGCATGTACCCAGCATGTACCCAGCTGGTACCCAGCATATACCTGGTCTTGTTGGTGATTGCCCCAGATTTGTTTTAGAATACTCGTTGGCACTACAGTAGGTGAATACACATAATTTGTTAACTAAATTACATGATTAAACAATGGCTATTGTGTTAAATTTTTGACACAGGCCATAATCCAGGAGTAAAATATACTGGACACCTAACAAGCTCCTATTGAACCCCCAAAATAACCACAACATATATATAAGCATATGAGTGTCACAGAGGAGTGCTACTGAGCATGGCAATATATATTTAAAACCAGAGACAGCACATAAAACACAGACAAAGCTCAGTTTTAGCACATCCAGTGAAAATCATACACGGTACAGTGCCTAAATATATATGTATAAATATCTATTAAGTAAAATGGTCTTTTAGTTTGACATTTTTGGCCAAAATTGTTGTAAGCCCCTGAGCCAACGTCACGGCACACCACAATTCAGGGGTCCCTAACGCTAATATAAATTCTTAATAACCTGTGTAATAACAGGAAGAATGATTTATAGTAAATCTGTCAATATTAGTTGCAAAGTTCTAAGTCTGATTGAAGCCTTTATTAACCTGTACATTACCAGGAAAAGCACTCTGTATTAGAGATGTCACAACCATCCTGCAAGCAAACAAGTTCCCCTGTGTGGAAGATGCTATGGAGTGAGCCCTTAACCATTTAAACGTGGGAGGGGGTGAGCTTAAATTAAGTAGGAGGTTGCCAACCTCCAATCAGCCAGGACTAGCTGAAACACAATTGTAAAATATACTGGACACCTAACAAGCTCCTATTGAACCCCCAAAATAACCACCGTGTATAATAATACCGTGTATGATTTTCACTGGATGTGCTAAAACTGAGCTTTGTCTGTGTTTTATGTGCTGTCTCTGGTTTTAAATATATATTGCCATGCTCAGTAGCACTCCTCTGTGACACTCATATGCTTATATATATGTTGTGGTTATTTTGGGGGTTCAATAGGAGCTTGTTAGGTGTCCAGTATATTTTACAATTGTGTTTCAGCTAGTCCTGGCTGATTGGAGGTTGGCAACCTCCTACTTAATTTAAGCTCACCCCCTCCCACATTTAAATGGTTAAGGGCTCACTCCATAGCATCTTCCACACAGGGGAACTTGTTTGCTTGCAGGATGGTTGTGACATCTCTAATACAGAGTGCTTTTCCTGGTAATGTACAGGTTAATAAAGGCTTCAATCAGACTTAGAACTTTGCAACTAATATTGACAGATTTACTATAAATCATTCTTCCTGTTATTACACAGGTTATTAAGAATTTATATTAGCGTTAGGGATCCCTGAATTGTGGTCTGCCGTGACGTTGGCTCAGGGGCTTACAACAATTTTGGCCAAAAATGTCAAACTAAAAGACCATTTTACTTAATAGATATTTATACATATATATTTAGGCACTGTACCGTGTATGATTTTCACTGGATGTGCTAAAACTGAGCTTTGTCTGTGTTTTATGTGCTGTCTCTGGTTTTAAACATAATCCAGGAGTGCAAGAATTAAGATAGGGATCAGTAAGCAGAATATTTTTCCTTTGAGTAGCGTTTCTGTATCATCAGATCGTCTTCTTGGGAATACAACAAAATAAAATACGTCTTTCAATAGAATACACTGTCAGTGCTGTTTTTACTGGTTAGTTGCACAAATAAAACACGGGGGGCTTTTTGACCGATAGATTATACTGTTGCCAAAATAAAATTACTTCTCTTCTGTACATGAACAGAAAACGTATGCAAGCTAAAAGCAAAGATGCAGAGAAAGACACTGTCAAAGCATAGAAGACTATATTAAAGGAGCAATTCACTACCCCTGTCCCTGTTCTCAGAACAGCCGTCAGGTGACAAGCACAATAGCTGGACAGCGGACCCTATATTCTTTCTTGCCAGTGTGGTTAAAACAAACCCGCAATGTCATTAAAGTAACAACGCTTAAGGTGAAAGGCTTGAATTGCCCTAAAAAGAGGAGGGTGGCAATGACGGCCTTTAAGAAAAAGGTGCAGACATTCTCCTCCTGCAAGCAACCCAGTCTAGATCCCCAGATAACCCAAACTACCAAGACAGGTCTCCTTTTCCTCCGCGATGATCAAAAGAAGGGGTGTGTCAATACTGTTCCACAACCGCATTGCTTCTACACACAAAACTAAAAAAGTAGATAGGGATGGTACTGTAGATATATGATATTAGTAGGGGAATTTCATGGAAGAGACATGACTATAGCAACAGTTTATGCCCCGAATGAAAACTGTACTATGTTTCTCAGCTCATTCTTTACAACACAGAGGCCAAATCATCTTGGGAGGAGATTTTAATCTCGCATTAGACCCTGATTTAGACAGATCATCCTCACTGAAAACTGGCCCACTTAACCCTAGATCCCAGGAGGTCAAAACACTTAACTTCCAAAAAGTCTGGAAACCCTGGATCTCATACGCATGTTAGTCCAAATGGGAATTTAGGCTCTCTACTGTATGTCTGTAATCTATTGTTCTCAGTCTCTTGAAACAGTTTGGGACATGCCAAAGGTCCACCTAACATTAATTCGATCTGTCATCTAAATTGAGCCTATGCGAAGAACAAGGTTCCTTAGAAATGGGCCCGAGGCAAGACCAGGGGTCTCCACAGCCTGCCACAGCAAACTAAGTTAAATCTGTGTAAAGTACCGTAAACCATTGTTTCACTGACATGCTAACCCCCTCCTCTCCCTTTTTTATGTACCCTGACTCCCCTTCTCCCTTCCCAATACCTATTATCTGATGTTTTATTTCAGAATACCTCTGTTTGAAAAAAAATCAATACAAAACTTAAGTTGAAAAAAAGGAGCAATTCAAGCAATATCTTACATGTGTTTTTTTTTAATCAGTTCTGTATTATTAGATAATACTTACTACTTTTTTTATTTTAAAATGTAACTCAATGCCATTTTTAATGAGTTTTAATATGCTGAGCATCCTCTGATTTCTATAGCAGGCTTTAGCCCACCTCCCCAGCAGTGTAAGATCTTGGTAACACTTTCTTGTTTGTGATAATTTGTTGCCAATATGCCCAGCAGTTTGAGCTGTAAATTGTAACACTAGATAACGTTACCTTAGTAATATAAGAATACATTGTAGCTGCTGAGATACACTGACATACACATTGATTTGAAACTAAAAGGCAGCCAATTAGTGAGCCCCGGAAAACAGGATTTTTCTGATCGATCACGGGAGAACCAATTGATCGTCAGCTTAGGTAAATCGTTTTCAATAAAGGCTGCATATAATAAAACAAAAAAGTTTATTTATTTTTTATTTTTATGCTGCGTGGATTGCATAGGGTATATGTATCAAGGCAAAAGCGGTTCTATGCAAAAAAAACTGCACAAAATGCACAGTATCAAAGAAAAAAATCTTAGTGATTTCAACTGGACTTTTTTCTTTGATACAAAGTCTAGGACGTAGCTATTTTGCCCTAGAATTGCTACACTTTAGCCTTCATACAAACACCCCAATGTATGAGTTCAAATAGCCTTCTTCTGATTAGCCAGAGTAAAATAAACGTATACTGTAGGTCAACATGCTTTGGTATAAAGTTAACTACAAATACACCCCAAAAATAGTCAGAGGTGAGCACTAGCTTATCTGAACAGGTATATAAAGCTCAACCCCCTTATAACGCTGTGCATGGGGTCCAAAGAATCACATCGTGCCATACGCGGATGGCGTTAGAAATAATGTACAATTGTATGCGTTGTACAATAAAGTATTTAAGATACCAATAATCGTGTTGTAAAGTATTCATAATTGCGAAAATTGGGAGCCACGCTTGCATCGCGTAATAAGCAGATTCGCATTGTAACGGATCGCGTTATAACGGGTTCAACTGTAGCTTTCTAGCTCAGACCAGATTGTATTTGTGGTGGAACTACATATTCCAGTTGTTTCCAACGTTTTTTTTTTGGTTAAGGAACACTATGTGAAAATCTGAGGAACACCCAAGCCTCTATAAAAGTGTGCCTGAGATCAAGATGCATGATAAATTCTTCTGTATTTGATACCACTTTCAAATGACAGGAAAATTGCAGGGAACCCTTTAGGGATGCCCGGGGAATCCAAGGGTTCCTAGGAACCCTGGTTGAAAAACACTGACATATTCCATAACAAGGTCAGGTTCTGCATATCACAGACAATACTTGCAAAGAAGTGTCTTTGGTAATGTTGCCTTACTCTGGTCACACACATTTGCATGCATCATTAAAACAATTGTACCTTTGATTGTATAGCCGTTCACGAGTACATGAAATGTTGAGTTATCTGGTGCCCTAGTTCTGTCAACATGCACCTGTCAGTGTAATGCTCGCGTCCTATATCAACCACAAACGGAAATGACAAAGCTCGAGAGAAAACGATGCTGCCCAATGAAGGAAATTCTGTCGTTACCCTGTGGATGTTAATTAACCCTATCGCAGCCAGATGGGCTGACCCCCTCGGGCAGCGTATGGGTTAAGAAGATCTGCAAAGCAGTGTGTTACCGGCCACTCTGGTAGGGAAAGGGTGAAGGAGCAAGATCTGCAAAGCCTAAATGAGCACAAAAAGACATCCATCTCTCACCTTTCTCATGCCCTTCTTGTGCCTTTCTCCTCCTGCTCTACAGTCAAGTGAGAAACTAATCTCTGGGATTCCTACTACTGTGGGTAATCTCCTCCCACTAGCTGCTGGTTACTCTTTTTCGCATTGTATTTATTCATTACCCTCCTGTGATGTGTTGTTGTGGTTGACAGGAAGCCTTGCTCCTTGGTAACCAAGTACAACAACCCTGCACCGACTCTGTCCTCAAACAAGCATATTCAAATATGTAGACACAGCTACACAAATACACTCACATATGCACAAGTCAACACACATAGATATAACGTATACACACATAAATGTGTGTGTGTGTGTGTGTATATACACACACACACACACACACACACACACACACAAATGATTCCTGCGCTCCTACCAATTAGGCTAATATATGTGTGTGTGTGTGTGTGTGTGTGTGTGCGTTTGCATATAGAGACAAACACACAATCACACACACACATTGAAACAGCCATAGACTTTTATATATATATATATATACACACACACACACACACACACACACACACACACACACACACACACACACACACACACACACACACACACACACACACACACACATATAAATGTATATAATCAAACATTTATATAAATGTATATAATCAAACATTTATATACAGGTGGATAGATATGTATCTAAATACTGTATGTGCATAGACATATCAGATATACACTGCAATGCACACAAAACGTGTTGCTCTCTTAGACCCATTCACAGATTCTGCAAATAAAAAACACACTTTGTAACACAGTCATGTATGTGCACATACACTTTGACAAACTAGGAACACAGAAGCACAAATCCAGTACAAGGGATAATTCCCACTACATTGATGCATACATACTGTGATACAGTATATATAGATACAGTACAATAACGGCACAGGTGCACAAAGTCTATGCAATCACATACTGTAAAAGACACCCAGATACAACATCAGACACAGATAAGGTATCCCCCATCACACTGCATGCACACGGGTATAGAGGGGATGCCCATCATCTCATTGAGATTCCCTCAAGACTTACCAGGCTGCCCCCTCTGCTTATGAAGACAATTCCATTACACGTAACATGATGCAGGATTTCTGGAAATCAACAGCTTCTTCCCACTTCTATCATCAAATACCCTATTATGATCAGACTGTTATAGATGCAAACTGCCACTCTCACTCTGGAGGATGGAGAGAGGACACAGCCTGGAGATCTCAGAGCTGCATCGCTCTATCTCCTTGCAGTGCTTTTGCCTGCAGCAGCCTTGTCATCAACTCAATGCTGTCCTCAATTCTCTCTGTGTAGCACCAAGGCGGGGAAACAGAGGAGAAAGGGAGGGTAAGGTGGAGACTGATGTGTGGAAGGAGTGGTCTCCAACTTCCATCTACACAACCCTTTCCTACCATTGCTAATTCAGACTGGGTTGCCACAATGTCCCTACAGTAACTTGTCAGCTAAGATTTGGGGGTTAAAACGGGAGCTATTTCTGGGCATAACGTCTCTTGGCTGCAAAAGTTGGCCAATACTGGAGCATTAAAAACCTGCACCAAATGTATTAAAATGACTATTGTTTCCAAAGGGATTCTTTTTATTTGATCAATTTAGTGCTGTTTTATTTTTTTGCACCACTTTTGCAACCAGGAGACTTTGATACATCACCACATATATGTATCAAAGAAAAAAATCCTATTGAAATCAATAGGATTTTCTTGCGCTATGATGTAGGTGCAATTTTTGCCTTGATACATAGACCATTTTATTTTTAGGCTGTTTCACACTACTATCTATTGGCATATTTATCAAGGCAAAGCCAATGCAATTTGGGGGCAAAAGCATTGCTCCTCAGGAATAAAAAAAATCCTATTGAAATCAAGAGGGTTTTTTACTTTCGAACATCTGGAGCAATTATTTTTCCTTATTATTGCTGTGATACATACGCGTCTATGAAACATATGCATCAATGCTCCAATTACATTAAAAAAAAATCCTATTAATTTCCATGGGATTTTGTCCTTTAATACATATGGTGCATACTCTTTGCCCCAGAAATGCACCACTTTTGCCTTGATACATACAGTATGCCCCATGGGGGGTTATGTATCAAGTTCCCCCACTTGCCAAACTGGAGCAAAAAGTGATGCAAATAATATCAACATATTTATTACATTTAAAAAAATCTAAATTTTTTTTAAAAATCTGGTGCAAATAGTTTACCTCACTGTTGCAGATGAAACTCTTTGATACCTAACCCACATCGACAGCAGTTTTATGCCCCAGAATTGCACTTTCGCCTTGATAGATATGTGGTAGACCCCTATGCTGTTAAAGAAGTAATTCAAGAGGACGATTTGTTTTGCAATTAAAAAAAAATGTAAACATAAAATTGAAGCAGGGGGTCAGGGTGTCTCATTCAGTTCATCTCCAGGGACCCCCAGCTCCCAGAGATACTCCGGTATTGCTCTGCTTTTTAAAGCTCTCGCGTCACGTGGGCCAATAGGAAGCCGCACCTGATGATGTCACAGCTTCCTATTGGTCCGAAGGACACGAACACTTTGAAAAGCGGCCGCTACCTGATCCCTGCTCGCAGAAAGACTAGCCCGCTTGCATTGCCACTTTAAGAAATGAAAACAAAACATGCAGACAAAAATATTATTGAAAACAAATATATAAAACAAAAAGACTGGCATATCTTGAGGCTTTATGGCCAGTCCTGGGTGACAGAGCTACTATGGCCAGCAAAAGAGGACACAATCTGCTTGATATTTTAATGCACAACCACTATAGAGCAAGCATTGGAGCGCAAACAGGTAACCAAACATAGTAAGTGACTAAATAAGTGGGTAGGATAAAATCAACTAGGATAAGGTTCCTTAGAGCAGGGGTGTGCAAACATTTGGTGCTGCGCCCCCCTGCCTGCTATCCCCCAGAATTCACGCCCCCCCTTACCTTTGTGCCAGTGTCACATGATGTAGCATTGTCATGGCGACAGGCATCAAATCCCTGCAGCGTCATTTGATGTCAAGTTACCATGGTGACACGTCACCCGAAGCTGGCTGAATCAAGGTAAGTGAGTTACAGAGACCTCGTGCAGTCCCCTGGCACTTAATTTAAATGCCTTGGGGAAGAACGTGGACCCTTTGCAGGGCCACCGAGAGGAGGGGACAACCGGGGTTGGTGTCCCGGGCCCGCTGGCTAAGTGTGCTCGGCCATCCGGCGCTTCAAATTTCCCCCTGACCTCTGGCTAGGCCCTACTGCTGGTCGTGGCCGGGCCCCGGCTTTCAGCTGCCTGCAGGACCTTTAGTCTCTCTGTCCCATGCATCCACTGCCTGGCTGCGATGGGGCTCTGATGTCAGCGTGCCGGAAGTAAGCTTGGCCCAGCTTCCGGCGCGCCATGCAATGATGTCAGAGTCCTGGTGTGCACCGGCAGTGGAAGCTCGGCGGAATGGGACAGAGAGAGGAAAGGCTCTGCAGGCAGCTGAGAATGGGGTCCCAGCCGCAACTGGCAGCAGGGCCTTGCCAGAGGTTGGGGGAAATTTGCAGCGCTCGCCAGGCAACCTCCAGGTAGTGGACCCCTGCAGACACCGGGCCCGGCCTGATCCAAGGTAAGTCTGTATTTTTAGATATATTTGGGGGTTGGGGATATTTTTATATGTATTGGGGGCTTGGGGGTATTGTTATATGTATTGGGAGCTTGGGGAATTTTTATATGTATTGGGGGGCTTGTGGGTTGTTTTATATGAATTGGGGGGCTTGGGGGAATTGTTATATGTATTGAGGGGCTTGGGGGTATTGTTATATGTATTGGGGGGCTTGGGGAATTTTTATATGTATTGGGGGGCTTGGGGGTTGTTTTATATGAATTGGGGGGCTTGGGGAAATTGTTATATGTATTGAGGGGCTTGGGGGTATTTTTATATGTAGTGGGGGGGCTTGGGGTATTTGTACATGTATTGGGGGCTTGGGGTAATTTTACATGTGTAGCCCTGTTTCCCCCTAAACAAGAAGGCTACCGGTGCTGCCACTACCTGTTGGCTCACAGAAGGCCTAGGCCTCCACCACAGGGAGCATGGGTGATATAACAATAGTCTTGGTGAAGCGCCTCCACCTGAGAGTGATCCCAACGTAGTGGGAGGAGCCCCTCACAGGACCCAATAATACTAGTGACCACACAAATTGTGTAAAAAAACAATAACCTTTACTGGCGACACATATCATAACGTTAATAGTAATTGCTAATCAGGTACAGCTACCCATCAAGCCTAGCACGGCCGTAACCCACCACCGTGTTCCCAACACCGTGTCAAAAGAGTCCCACACCACATACCAATGTGTGAGACAGCGCTGCCCACTAGTCTAGGTGTAATGGTTGGTGTACTTAGTGTAGTAGGTACCTGCCGGGTGCTCCAGCACCGGGCGCGCCGACAGATAAGAGAAAGGATCCGCCGATCCAGCGATGGAGTCTGCCTCCGCTATGTGTCCGCCTCCGCGTGGGGTGGTATCCAGCTGGAGTGTCCCATACGAAGATAGTTTCTAGGATGCTGCGATGGTCTGGTCCCAGACCGCAGGCCGCCACTGATGCTCAGCGTCGCAGCTGTGTCCCTGATACTGATAAGCTAATGGGGCAGTGTTCCTGTCTAAGGGCCTGTCCCTGTAGCAGTCACAAGCTTTCAGGGGAGTCGGGGCCTAGTGGGGGTAGTCCTAGTACAGGGGTCACAGCACAGACCCCTGCACACACATACACCCTCCCCTCTCTGTGTCCCAGCTCTGATTGACGTGTCTCGCAGCGCGCGAAAAGTACTATCTCGCCGCAAGGGATTGCTGTAGCTCCATTGGCTATGTCAGACCATTTGTTCTTGCAGCCCAGTGGCTCCTGGGAGTTGCAGTCCCGGCGGAGCATATTCCCGTAGCCGCCGCGCACGTGTATAGGTACTGATCCCAAGCCTGGGACCATCGATACCATCTTCAGCGATTAGACCAGTCATTGTAGGGCCCACGGGCCCACAGCAGGGTCCTTAGCAGCAGCTGAGGTTGTAGTTGTAGGCGGCACCGGACTATTCGGGCCTCCGGCCACATTAATATGGGCACACGGGCCCGCAGCATCCGTGGCAGGAAATATAAAGGGGACCGCACCAGTTGGGAAACGGCTCTCGAAGTAGGCACACACACCTCTGCTGGCACTGGGCTGGCAGCCTGCAGATAGAAGGTGCCACAGTGCAGGCACCCCGCTTCTAGGCTGACAGGGCTACAGGCAGGTGGCAGTGCGCACACAGGCATCGTAGATGAACTTGACCTTCAATCTTCACCATCAGGTAGCCACCTGGAAGGGAGTAGTTAGAGACTTCTAGGCTCATCGTTAGAGGCAGCCATATTGAAGTGTATTTTTGCACAATTGTACAGCAGCTCTTCTCTCTTTGGCAGCTCAGTGGTGAATGCTAGTAGTATATCGTCCCAGGAGTCCTTGTAAATTTCCTTGTCCAGATCATTTTCGCATTGGGTCATGTATTTTAATTTTGTGTGGGCATGGATGGCGGACACAACTACCGTTCCGTATATTCAGGAGATAAGCCCTGCTAATCCCTCTTCTTTTAGACATTGGAACTCGTATTTTGTCCTTGGGGCCAGAACTTTGGTAGAAGGCTTTGAGTTGCAGGTATCTAAATATTTCTTTATTCGGCATGCTTTTTTCCTTTTGTATATCTGCAAATGGTTTAATTTTCTGATCGGGGCCCATGTCACTTAGTCTAAAGAACCCTGCCTCCTTCCATAATTAAAAACTCTTCTTTGGTAGTACCAGACTAAAAAGGTGGGTTCCTGAATATAGGAGTCATTAGGGATTTGGTGGTTGTCAGGTGATATTTTTATTTCAGTGATTCCCACAGTCTGAGAGAGTGTGTCATTGTTCGTAGGTCTAGGCTGACTATGTTCTTTTTGGATATTGGAATCCATAGTAGGTTTTGGAGAGTATACAGGTGGGATAATGAGCTCCTGTAGTGCTTGCGCTCACCACGAACAAGGTGGGACCCCGGTACTGAGGTGGGAAAGTATGAAACAGTGCACCTACCGCAGCAGAGGCACGCCTGGAGGGTGGATAGTCAGTGTAGCAGGGTCTGGGTTGGAGAGAGTAGGTTAGTCTTGATACTTGTCGAGGTCATGGGTAGGTGCCAGTAGAGTAGTCAGTGTCCGTGATGCCGTGATCAGGGGTTGGAGCCAGTAGAATAGTAGCGTGTCCAATAGCCGTGGTCAGTCATGGAGAGGTACGGGAAGTCAGAGGCAAGCCGGGGTCGATATCCAGAGAAGGGTCCTAAGTCAAGCCGGTTTGGTACACGAGTGGTTAAACAGCAAAAGCAAGGCAAGGCAGAGACAGGAACAGGAATGAGGGAACACAACGCTACAATGAACTATGCAGATTCCTTACAGCTCCAACTCGGTCCATCTCCTAGAGAGGTGGTCAGTGTGCTAGAAGGTCAACTGGCTCAGTTGGGCATCCCTATAATATGAGATGAGGCATGGCCATGCCCCCTGCCTTATTGGGTATCGTAAGTATCTGTTTCCTGATTCTGGGTCTTTTTTTCTCCCAAATGAACCTTGTTATAAGGGACTGCAGGTCAGATATTTCCTTGTGTATCACTGGGATCGGGAGCATGTGAAATAAGTACAGAATCTGAGGGAGGAGGTTCATCTTTATACATTGAATTCGCTCTATTCAAGACATATTGTAGTTGGACCATGCCTGTTGCAGGGTACATGCAACTACACCCGGGTTTCTTGACAAGGCTTATTTAGTTAGCCTAAAAGATATACAGCACACAAAAACAAAAATAGCTTTTCATCAGCAAACAAAAGAAAAAATGGCTTTTCTTCAGCAGACCAAACAAAACAGTTTCTCTTTAGCAGACAGTCTATAAATAAGGCAGCTACCCTTTCTATGCAGGGGACAGACAGTTCATAATTTATCTACTTTGCTAACAGACCTTGTTTCAGTAATCTCTTGAGTAGCTTACTTTTCTCTCCTCAACAGCCAGCACCCATGTGTCTACAGCCTGGGGTTTTAATACACCTTGATTAGGCAGCTGGGATCAAACTAATTGTCCTGAGGTTCCCAGCTGAAGTTAACCTATTCACTGCTGCACTGCAGACTAGACATAGGTTTTCCAGGCATATAGCTGGTGGCTTTTATTTACCCTGTCACATTCCTCCCCTGTTAGTGCGTGGCTGGGGCTATGCACGGCTGAAGCCCGACCATCCACCCCTTCTCTAGAAAAGAAGTCAGCATTTGCGTTCTCTTTTCCCGCCCTGTGCTGAATCTCAAATGGGAAGGGTTGGAGGGCCCTATACCACCTAGTCAATCTAGCATTGGAATCCTTCATACTATTTAACCACTTCAGTGGAGCATGATCCATCACCAAAGTAAAATGGACTCCAGCCAGGTAATGCCTCAAAGCCTCGATTGCCCACTTTACTGCGAGGCACTCTTTTTCAATCACAGAGTAGTGTTTTTCCCTCGGGAACAATTTCCTACTTAGGAAAAGGATAGGGTGTTAAACTCCCTCAAACTGTTGTGACAATACTGCCCCTAGCCCTATCTCTGATGCATCTGTTTGCACTATAAAAGGACTGTTGAAGTCCGGGCTTTAAGGATGGGACCCTCTGATAGACACCTTTTTATGTCCTCAAAGGCTCTCTGACACTCCCTTGACCATTCCACTTGTGTTGGGCCACACTTTTTTGTGAGGTCCGTTAAATGGGCTGCCACTTCCGAATAGTTGGGGATGAACCGCCGGTAGTACCCTGCTACACCCAGCAGAGAGCGTACCTGCGTTTTTGTTTGGGGGGTCGGAACTTCTTTCAGGGCAACTACCTTGTCGGCTAGTGGCCTTACTTTTCCACCTCCCACTGCATACCCTAAGTATTTAGTTTCCGCCTTACCCAGGGCACATTTCTTAGGGTTGGCTGTGAGCCTGCCTCTCTTAGAGATTTGAGAAGCGCTTTCAGCCTATTTAGATGGGCCCGCCAGTGTTTACTATAAATGACAATGTCATCTAGGTAGGCTGCGGCATAATTCCTATGGGGCCTCAGTACCTTATCCATGAGTCTCTGAAATGTGGCTGGGGCTCCATGCAGTCCAAATGACATTGTCACAAACTGGTATAAACCCATGGGAGTGGCAAAGGCTGTTTTGCATTTGGACTTTTCCTCTAAGGGTATTTGCCAGTATCCTTATGTCAAGTCCAGCATGGATATATATTCCGCGTTACCAAGGGCGTCAATTAATTTGTCCACCCTTGGCATCAGATATGCGTCAAACTTGGATACTGCATTGACCTTTCGGAGGTCCACACAAAATCTTACCTTCCCATCGGGTTTAGGGACCATAATTAGTGGACTACACCACTTACTGCATGATTCCTCAATCACTCCTAAGTGTAACATTTCTTGTACCTCCTTCTCTACCAGAGCCCTACGACTTTCAGGCAACCTATAAGGACGGGAACGTACTTTAACCCCAGGTGCTGTCTCGATTGCATGGGAAATTAAGTTAATTTGTCCTGGTAAATCAGAAAAAACATCATGGAATTGTGTAATTATTGCTAACAAGTCCCCTTTTTGTTCAGAGGACAACTGTTTACCCATTGGGATTTTATCGTCACTCACGATGTTCTCCCGTGGAGGCTGAGGACCCAAGTCCATTTCCTCCTCCACCGGGTGGATGAATAGATACCGCTGCATCTTCCAGGGTTTCAGCAAGTTCACATGGTAAATTTGTTTACCCTTCCTGGACCCTGGTTGAGCGATCTCGTAATCCACATCACCCATACGGCGGAGTACTTCGAATGGGCCCTGCCATTTGGCCAGGAGTTTACTCTCGCAACTGGGTAACAATAACATCACCTGGTCTCCTGAGTGAAACACTCTCATACGAGCATTCTGATTGTAATGTCTCTCCTGACTGTCCTGGGCTGATCTAAGATTCTCCCTAGCAAAATGGCCGACCACATCTAGGCGCTTCCTAAGGTCTAGTACATATTGCAGGGTATTCTTAGAAGGGGACCGCTGTTCCTCCCAGGACCCTTTAGTAGGTCTAGGATACCCCGGGGTTGGCGGCCACAGAGCAATTCAAATGGAGAGAATCCCATGGAGGCCTGGGGAACTTCCCGTACTGCAAACAGCAGAAAAGGGAGAAGTTCATCCCAGGCTCTCTTCTCTGAATCTACAAATTTTCTCAGCATCCCTTTTATAGTTCGGTTAAATCTTTCCACCAATCCGTCAGTCTGTGGATGGTAGACCGATGTCCGAACAGACTTGACCTCTAGTAACTTTAAGACATCCTGCATCAGTTTAGCCATGAAATTTGTACCTTGGTCTGTCAACATAACTGGGGAAGTCCAACCTGTGAGAACAGTTCCAACAACTTGTTGGCTACTTGCTTCGCCATTGCTGTTCTCAGGGGGAACGCCTCAGGATATCTTGTTGCATAATCAACTATTACAAGGATAAACCTGTGTCCTTTCGCAGAAGGTTCTTGAGGTCCTACCAAGTCTACCCCAATCCTCTCAAAGGGAACTGACACCAAGGGTAGAGGAACCAAAGGGGCTGGTTTTTGTCCTTTTGGACTAGTTAGCTGGCACTCCGGACATGCCGCACATAGCTTAGCAATATCACTATGCATCCCTGGCCAATAGAATCGGGATGAAATACGGTCCAATGTTTTATCCCTGCCCAGGTGACACCCCAAGGGACACTATGGGCTAGAGTGAACACAGATTTAACAAACGCCTTGGGAACCAATATCTGTCTGGTGACCTCCCCTGTTTGTGTCTGCTTATTCACCCTATATAGGATATCATTTGATAGCTCAAAATGGGGGAACACTATCACCCCCTGTGTATCTACAATCTGCTCATCAATTTTCACCACCTTGTCATACTGTCTAGCAAGGACTGGGTCTTCCCTTTGCTTCTGGCGAAAGTCAGGGAGTTACAGGTCTGGTAAATCTCCAGGGTCCATATCCCCCTCCCTCTGGCCATCCCCAGCCATCACTTGTGACATCTGACTACTAGAATGGTCACCTTGAGACCCAGATTTCTGCAACCAGTCCTGTTTGTCCGAGCGTCTTTGCTTCCGAGTCTTTTGAACCCGGTGTCTACTGGGAAAAAGGTCTGCCGAGAAGGGGAACAGTTTGCCAGGGTTCTCCTGAGCCCTAGAAGGAGGCTCCTCATGAAAGACTGGGGCCATTAGGTCCGAAAAGAAAGGCCAGTCCCGACCGAGCACAACGGGGGCAGGGAGCCAAGGAGCGACTCCTATTTTGAGGTAAGCCTCCTGACCTTTTACCTGTAGCCGGATTTTGGCCGTCGGATAGCGTTTTACATCGCCGTGTATATATTCTATGCTCCATGGGGAGTCAAAAGAACACACGTTAGGCGGTAACAGTTCCTGGAGGACCAGAGTTTTCCCAGAGCCCGAATCTACAACGGCCTGGACGGTTTTTCCCCCAATCAGGGCTGGAAGTAGCCAGGGCTTGTAATTTTCCCCAATAAAGGTCGAGGTGACGGTTCTGCTGAATGAACAATCCATCTGTGGACAGTCCACATACCGGTGGCCTTGCTCTCCGCAGGCGGAACATGGAGAGGGTTCCCTCGCAGGAGGGGGCTGTGGATAGCGCTCCGCTGGACAGGTTACTGGAGACCAGGCATCTGGTGGGTCCTGTGGGCGACGTCCTCGGAAGTTCCTCTCATTTTGCGACGAGCCAACATCCGGAAGGAGATGAGGGTCTCGGTGGGGACCAGCATTTGGACTCCGTCCTTGCTGGAACGACTGCTCCTTCCGTTGGACATGGCGGTTGCGTATGGATGAGCCGTAGGTTCCCCATTGATCCACCCTCCCTCTTTGGGCGTCCGCAAGTGCCGGTGGAGTCGGGTCCAGGACACTCGCCTGCTGCTCAGCCCCAAGGAAGTTCTCCACAAGTCGGACCGCCAAACTAGGGTTTCAGCAGCGTGGCGTTTTACCCACGAGCGTGCGGAAGGGGGTATTATTTGTAGAAATTGTTCCAAAACCACCTGCTCCAGATGTGCCTCCTTAGTGCAGTCCTCAGGTTGTATCCAGCGCATACACAAGTCCAATAATCACTGAGCGAGGACCCGGGGTCTCATCTTAGCGGTGTACTTCATGTTCCGGAACTGCTGCCGGTAGTTCTCTGGGGTCAGACCTAAGCGATCCAGTATGGCGGCTTTTACTTGTCGGTAGTCCATTGCCTGATCTGCTGGGAGACCCTGATATGAGGCCTGGGCTTCTCCTATGAGGAGCGGGGCCAAAGCAGTTGCCCAGCAATCTGTAGCCCAGCCCTGAGCTTCGGCAACTCTTTCAAATGTCAGTAAAAAAGCCTCTGGATCCTCGTTCGGCGCCATTTTCCTCAGGAGTATCGGGGGTCTGTTTGCAAGTTCTGTACTGGCAGACCCTTGGAAATGGGTCAGCAGCTTGGCAATCCGCTCATCCTTTGCTGCCTGTAGTCTTTCATCTCTCTCCGCTTGCAGCCGAGCCTGCTCCTGCATTAACTGTCCCTGCTGTCTGGTTTGCTCGCACAGAAACTCTTTCAACATTTCTTCCATTCTTGTGTGTGTGTGTGGCCCTTTAACTGCAGAAGCCTTTGTGAAAATCCCACTGCTGACACCATATGTTGCAGGGTACATGCAGCTACACACGCGGGTTTCTTGACAAGGCTTATTTATTTAGCCTTAAAAGATATACAGCACACAAAAACAAAAATAGATTTTCATCAGCAAACAAAAGAAAAAATGGCTTTTCTTCAGCAGACCAAACAAAACAGTTTCTCTTTAGCAGACAGTCTACAAATAAGGCAGCTACCCTTTCTATGCAGGGGACAGACAGTTCATAATTTATCTACTTTGCTAACAGACCTTGTTTCAGTAATCTCTTGAGTAGCTTACTCCTCTCTCCTCAACAGCCAGCACCCATGTGTCTATAGCCTGGGGTTTTAACACACCTTGATTAGGCAGCTGGGATCCAACTAATTGTCCTGAGGTTCCCAGCTGAAGTTATTCTAGTCACTGCTGCACTGCAGACTAGACATAGGTTTTCCAGGCATATAGCTGGTGGCTTTTATTTACCCTGTCACAATGCCCCTAAGTCATCTCAGTGTCTTCAAGAGCCTGGGGTAATTTTCTATATATAGAGTATTGTAATTGTTTGTAATGTTCACGCCCAGGTATTTTATGAATGAAGATTGCCACTTAAAATCTAAATTTAGTTCCAGTAGTTTTACTGAGGAGTGTGGGATATTGGTATTGAGTGCCTTGGATTTACTATTGTATATTTTAAACCATGAGATTGAATTGAACATTTCCAAGGTAGAGAATAGGTTGGGAAGAGTGGTCAGAGGGCTAGAGATTGTGAGGAAGATATTATCCGCGAATAGTGCAATCGTGTAGGAATAGGCGAAAGTGGGCAACCTTTCCTTTTTCCGTTCTTTATGGGGAAGAGATCCGAAGGGAACCCCTGGCAAATCACCCTCGCTGTTGGCCCTGCGTACAGTGCCATGACTGCTTGGAGGAAAGGGCCGTTAAATCCAAAGGCAAGCAAAGTCCTCTCCAGATATACCCAGTCTATAGATCGAAAGCTTTTTCTGTGTCTAGACTCAGAACTATGGAGGGGATTTTGTTTTTGGAGGCAAAGGCTATCAAATCTATAATTCTCCTCGTATTATCCGAGGCATGCCTTCCTGGGATAAAGTCCACCTTATCAGGGTGGACTAAGGAAGGTAGTAATTTGTTTAGTCTGTTTGCGAGAATCTTGGAATAAATTTTAAGATTGGTGTTAATTAGGGAAATGGGTCTGTAACTTGTGCAGTTGGTCGGGTCCTTTCCTTCCTTATGTATTAAAGTGATGGACGCCTGCAGCATGTTGCTGGGGATCTGAGACTCAGTGAATATTGAATTAAAAAGCACCAGCATATGTGGGGCTAGGATATGGGCACATTTCTTATAATAGATGTTAGAGAAGCCATCCGGGCCTGGGGCTTTCGAGTGTTTCAGATTCTTGATTACAAATAATAATACTTCTATATCTATTTTCTGGCATAGTTTGATATTGTACAATTGGAGATGGAGGAGAGTTCAGTTTCCTTGAGGAAGTCTTCTATTTTTTTTGAGGTTTTTGCATTGTGAAGTGTTTTGTTCCCGTCGTATAGGGAAGAGTAGTATGACATAAATTCTTTGCTTATTAGTGGGGGGCTAGATGTGAGAAGGCCCAATTTTTGTCTAATAGCCTGGATAGACTGGCTCACCTGTTTTTCCTCAATTTTGCTGCCAACATTGATCCAGATTTGTTGGACTTCTCGTAGAACCTGCTTTTGGACCAGTTCAGGGAGTTTTCCGCTTGAGATGTCAAAAGCGGGTTCAGTCCCAATTTCACCTCATTTAGGCTCCCCAGCGTTAGGCTGCTCTCTGATGGGCCCTGGTGAGTTATGCTATCCTATCTTTAGCTGTCCTAATTTTATCTTCCCTCTCTCTTCCTTCCTGAGGCCAGGCTGATAAGCCTTCCTCTTATAGTGACTTTATGGGCCTCCAACAGGGTGAATGGTGAGGACACGCTGCCCGCATTGGTTTTGAAATAAGAAGCTATGTCTTCCTCCACTAGGTCTCTTAGCTCAGAAACTTTCAAGAGAGACTCTTTCAGTCTCCATTGAGAGTTTAGTGGGCGGGTAATTAGGCCTGAGCACCGGACTTCTACTGGGGCATGGTCCGACGGGAGAATACATGTATCTTGGCATGCGAAAATCTGGGGATTTGTCTTGTCGGGACAAAGATGTAGTCTATTCGCGAATCAGAGCCGTGCGGTGCAGAGAACAATGTGAACTCATTGGCCAAGGGAGACAGTTCTCTCCATGCATCACACAGCTGCAGATTCTTGAGTGCTTTGAGAATAACTGTAGTGTCCTCCTTCCTACGGCTTGTTTGGGGGCCTGTTTTGTCCATTTCGGGGTTTATTGCCAAATTAAGTCTCCTCCCAGGAATACCTGCCCTACCACTACCTTTCCTAGGATATTGAAAAATCTGGACAGGAATTTGGTGCTGACCTCGTTGAGTGTATATATTTGCTAGTGTTAGGTCCTGCCCATGGAGTGAGCCTGCCACAATCAGGAATCTGCCTTCCCTGTCTGCCCTCACTGTGGTGGATTTGAAGAGGGTGAAGTTCTTATCAGGATGAAGATGCCTCTTTTTTTTTACTTGGGATGTAGTGCGGAATGTCTGTCTAAACTGTCTGTCAAAATAGAAATTGATTAACACACATTCCCAGGTAGCTCAATCTCCCACACCCACCACATCATGAATATATATTTATGTCAACGAGAGAGCTACTGAGCGTGGCAATTGCATATAACAAGAGCCAGGGGGTGCCCAATGCTACATCCCATTGACAAAACATATATGGTAAAAAGTATAAAGTAAAATACTTCAATAATAATATTAAATACTTGGTTATTTAGTTAACCCTTTGGCCAAAGCATCATAAGCCTGCATACCAACACCAAGGTATAACCAAATTAATGCAGGTCCTACACTACACTGTGAACCCTTCCTTTTACCTCTATAAGAGGGGAAGCACCATTATAGGTCTTGTTCCTGCAGCAAATGAAAAGACCTCCCAAGTTAAAAAGGTGAAGGAGGAGGAGTGAGCTCTGGGGGTAGGTGCCACCAGCCTCCAAACGTCTGCTACCAGTCAGAAATTGATTAACACACATTCCCAGGTAGCTCAAACTCCCACACCCACCACATCATGAATATATATTTATGTCAACAAGAGAGCTACTGAGCATGGCAATTGTATATAACAAGAGACAGGGGTGTACATGCAACATCCCATTGACAAAACATATATGGTAAAAAGTTGCTATGCAGGCTTATGACCCTTTGGCCAAAGGGTTAACTAAATAACCAAGTATTTAATATTATAATTGAAGTATTTTACTTTATACTTTTTACCATATATGTTTTGTCAATGGGATGTAGCATTGGGCACCCCCTGTCTCTTGTTATATACAATTGCCACGCTCACTAGCTCTCTTGTTGACATAAATATATATTTATGGTTCTTCCCCTCTTACAGAGGTAAAAGGAAGGGTTCACAGTGTAGTGTAGGACCTGCATTAATTTGGTTATACCTTGGTGTTGGCATGCAGGCTTATGAAGCTTTGGCCAAAGGGTTAACCAAATAAGCCAGTAATTAAATTTTTTAATATTGAAGTATTGTACTATATACTTTTTACCATATATGTTTTGTCAATGGGATGTAGCATTGGGCACCCCCTGTCTCTTGTCTGTCAAAATAGTTGGGCACTCTAATTTGTTTGAAGTGTGTCTTCTGAAGTAGGATTATGTCTGCTTTCAGTCTTTTGTAGTCTAATAGGGCCATGCGTCTCTTACTTGGATTATTAAAACATTTCACGTTGTGAGAGATAATGTTCCGTGACATTGATAGGTGGATAGGGCCGCCTCTTCAGGGTCTCTAGCTATTGCTACCGGACTCAGGCTTGTGTTGATGAGAGAAGGATGAGTGTGGAAATTGGCTAGCTTGCCACTTTTCAGTGGCTTTACGGGAGGACTGTAATGCGGGAAAGGGGGATGGTTGGAAATAAAGGCTGTGTGGGATGCCCTGATTGGGCAATGTCCGAGGCCTGAGGTCCCTTGGATACGGAATAGGGGGGGTACCAAGGGGGGTTCGAGGTTCACATGGGTAACCGTGTTCCTCGGTTGGGGTCGCATCTCAGGGAACTAAGGCTCACCGGGGATCTAAGGCACACCGTTCACCCGCCCCGGGGACATAGCAGAATGTAAAACACAACCAACATTAGCAAAGTATAAGACATATTCAAACTTATCAGAGTATAGAACAAAACCAAACTTAACATAGTATAGATCAGAACCAAACTTAGACCTTTTTTGTTTTTTTTATGATGAAAGGAAAAAGTCAAGAGTCAGGCCGGAGTGTGCTGGCTCCCAGAGGGCTCAAGGTACTTACTTGGGCCCACAGAGCTATGCTGCTTCCTCTTCCTGTGCGGTACGGGCCTTCTTCGATTGGGGTCTCGTGGAGCCCGCAATCTCCCAGCTCGGGCACGTGCATCTGGGAGGTGCCGCCTCCTCCGCTGCGGTTCCCGACTCCAGACCCAGGCCCTCCAAGAATGCGGGGCCACCGCTGGATCTCTCAGCGTATGAGCCCTGCCCTCCATGATCACCAGGAGGCGGAAGGGGAAGGCCCATCTGTATCTGATTCCCCGATCCCTCAGCACCGCAGTCACCGGTCTCATATCTCTTCTCCTTCTGAGGGTGGTCGTGGACAGGTCCTGGTAGACCTGGATTCCCTTGATGGTAAGGTCCCTGGTTCTTCTCACTGCTGAATGGAAAGCTTCTTTTACTTTGAAAAAAGTGAAAGCGGATGATGACGTCTCGCGGGGGCTCCAATGGACCTGGTCAAGGCCGGAGGGCTTGATGACAACAGTAGAGCAGTAGATCGGCTTCTGTTCTATCCGGCAGCGTGGTCGTCAGCCATTTTGAGATGAAGGCCTCTGGCTCCAGTTCTGACTCTGATAGTTACAAGATAACTCTTTGCTATACTGAGCACTGGACATTATCATTTGGACTCTGGGGACTCGTCAATTAGACATTCTGGGCATTTTCTCCAGCTGATCGGCGGCTTTATATTCTATCCGGCCACAGACCTATGATGTGGATAAAGATACCCATCGACTTCATTCCTGTGTAGTCCTGATCCAGTGTCCATGAGCGGTAACAGCTACATTGTAGCATTTTGTGCCTGTTTTATATTGATCTGATGTACGCAGAACCTTGAATCTTTTATTCTATAAAATTGTGTATTACATTTTTCACGATGAGCGTTGTGCGCTGATCTTTGTTTTGTTGACTCTGATAGGCCTCTTACCCTTAAGTTGTTCCACCGCTCGTTGTTTTCCATGTCCTCGTGCAGGTATGACAAGTCATCTACGCGTTATCTTAATTATTCGGTCACTTTAACCCAGTCTTCTTGCTCCTGATCGTTTCATCTGGGTTCCTTTCTATCGTATCAGTTCTCTCTCCCAGTGAGGACACTTCTTTTTTCACCTCTCCTATCTCATTCTTTAGGAGCACTTTCAGGTTCTTGTAGAGTTCTAGGAAGTCTTGTCTGGTGACTTGGGAGATGTTTTGGAGTTCCAGCATTCCTGTGGGCTCCTGCTCCGTGTCCTGGCTGCCGTTGCGGCTAGGCCCTGTAGGTCGCGCTGAGAGAGCGTCCCCCTGCTTCTGAAAGTAGGAGCCCAGGGCACACTTGGTAGAATGGAGGAGGTGGTGAGCGCACATATGAAATAGATATATAAAGATATATGGCACAATGTCAGTCAGGCAATGTTGAATACATAAAACACTGTTCAAGACTTTAACAGCCCTGCAGTGAGCAAAACCTCACTCAGGGATAAGGGGATGGGATGGGTATATATTTATAAACATATACTCACACGGCCATGTGTGAGCACCTTCCTAGGAAATTGTATCTTTTCAGGGATCTTCAATTCACAAAGTGTTAACCCACGATCACAGATCTTGTTCCTTGTCCCATGTGCCGTCCCAGCAAGGATAATATAGACGGCAAGTTAAAATAGTATATGTTTGATTACATAAAAAAGTAAACATAGACTCACATAAAGGATAAAACACTTCAGCTCCTAGCAGCCGTCTGGGTCTGGTCTATCGTGGTGTTCTCCTGCTTCTGCGTCCAGTAGCTGGACCGCGACAGGCAGACTCGTGACAGCTACGGTGGCTTTTAGTGATCAGATCAGAGCCTGTACCTTTAAATGCAGACCTGAGCTGTTCTCACCAGCTGATGTGGCACTCCAAGGGATTATATGGTCCACAGTCTAAAGAGAGGTATAAATGTAACACCACTGTTTGAAAATAAATAAATTGACAAAATATTCACTTTTGGTGCTTACCTCCTGCTGATCCCAGCGTCCCAAAGCTGGATCCTATGTAATAATAATGAGTGAAAAATAGAAGGAGCACACAAAAGATTTTGGTAGTATCAAAGGACTTCCAAGTGTATTAATACATGAGTCAATAATGTAACGTTTCTGGACACAGAGTCCCTTCCTCAGACCAAACACCAGAGGTATTGACTCTGATGTATTAATACACTTGGAAGTCCTTTGACACTACCAAAGTCTTTTGTCTGCTCCTTCTATTTTTTGCTCATTATGGTCCACAGTATGTCACTGCCGGCAGCCAAGGCCTCAGCGGAGATATTATGCTGCTCGCTGTGAGCTCCGGTTGTCACCTCAGCACAGACACAAATCTGCTTCTCTCACTCCTGCCACGCTTCCTCTTGATGATGTTTTTTTTAGTGTAGCAAGACACTGTGAGACTTAAGTGCTAGTTGAATATTTCTAATATGTTCTAGGATTCGTACCCGAAGTGGCTGAATAGTTTGTCCCACATATTTAAGCCACAAGGACAAATTTGAAGATAGACAACATAGTTATTGCAGCAATTGATAAAAGTTAACATTTTAAATTCCTCATTTCTTAAGGAAATAAAAATGGCAGATTTTTCATGGACAAATTTACTAGCCTTACACCGGTCTCATTTAAAGAAACCTTTAAGTTTCGGGGGTAACAAGTCATTGTCAGATATATTTCAAGTCCTTAGAAGGCTTTGTGAGAAATGTACTTTTAACTGATCGATCTTAGTAAAAATAACTTGTGATCTATCCGGCAAAAAATCTTTTAAAATTAAATCTTGCTTTAATACATGCCAATGCTTACCAATAATATTTAGGATTTTGGTAGAATCTCTATTGTATTTGGTAATAAAAGGAATAAAATCATTAATTAAATTTTTCTTTGATGTGCTACTTAGGATGATAAGCCTATCCAGCATTCTGGCTTTATTTTTTGCTACAGTTAATGCTGTAGTATAGTAATTCTTCTCAATTAACCTTTCAGACATTCTTCAAACACTTCTAGTTTTGAGCAGTTCCATCTGATTCTTCGGAACTGCCAATAAGGGATATTTGTAGTACAGCTATTCCAATGGATACAATTGTTGCTGTTAACTGCCACGAAGAAGGTTTCACTTAATATTTTGTTGTCTTCTAAATACAATAAAAAAATATTTATTTTTATTCGATTTTGAGGTATATTTTAAATCCAGTTTCTGCCCCTCTTCCAGATTATGATAATGTCATCTATATAGCGGCGCCAGCGGACCAGGTTTGCCGCTATATAGACTATGTTATATATATAGCTGTTTGCAGCCATGCTTGAAGTATACATGCTTAAAGTAGAATGTTAGATGAAGTTTAAAAAGGATGTTGGGACTATTGAATCGCTGATCATCTCATCTCTTCTCTTTTCTCAGGTGAAAACATATTTCAAATTGTCTGTCTGTCCTCATCATCCCCTGCTGTCTTAATTAATTTTAGCTTTTACACCTGTTTTTTCTAAGATGGGTGTTGTCCGGCCCATCTGCTTCAATGTCCCTAACATGTGCTAATTAAGTTGCTTGGGCCAGCCAGGTGACTTTTTAAAAGTATATAAACAAACCCACAACAGCCATAGCTGGTTGTAGCCATGCTTAAAGTAGAATGTTAGATGAAGTTTAAAAAGGAAGTTCAAAAATAAGTGGAAAAGTGGACACCACCTACTGGTTCTGAATCCTGCATTCGATCTACGCTGGAAAGGAGGATATCATCCCAGACTGCACATCTCAACACTTTACTATTGCTGTGATGCCACCTTTACTTTTTATATTTGCTGTAACCTCACTTATTTTCAAATTATGCAGTTCCTTCCACCAGCCTCATCATGTCTCTAACTCTATTCATATATCTCCATCTTTCCTTTCTTCCCCACTTATCAGTTCACACAAACTCCTTTCTTACCTGCACCCTCTGTCACCACACAGCTATACACCCTGCACTAAAACACACCCCTACAAATCATCCTCACACATTCTCTTTCTTTCCATGCTTCTCCTCCTTGCTTCTGGGGATATCTCTCCCAATCCTGGTCCCTGCCTTATCTCTACATGCTCTTGTCCTCGCCTCCCACATGCAACTTCTACTCCTTCTGGTGTTAACCCCTTCAACCTCATACCCATCCCCTGCCACCCTCCCTCCTCTCTCCCTTTCTCCTGTGCCCTTTGGAATGCTCGCTCCCTCTCTAACAAGTTCCTATCTGTGCATGACTTCTTTCTCTCTCACTCCCTGCTTCTCTTTGCTATAACTGAGACCTGGCTCACTCAGTCTGACTCTGCTCTGGAAGTTGCCCTCTCCTACGGTGGCCTTTCCTTCTCCCACACTCCGCGCCCTGATGGCAGGGGTGGAGGCGTGGGGCTCCTGCTCTCCTCTATCTGCCGTTACCGAACCCTTCCTATTCCTCCCTCTCTTGCTTTTCCCTCCTTCGTGTCAGGAATCGGCGTTCTCCTCGCTTCCCACACAGAGCACTCCCTCCCCGCAGGGAGCCCCTGGTCACACAAAACAATACTGCCTTACCGGCCTCCACGGCTCCTCGCCCCTGACGCCGTTACGGGATCACTCCCCTCGGCGATTCCTCTGCTCAGCGCCGGGCGCGCCCACGCCCTCCTGCACGCACACCTGCACGCACACCTGCACCATCCACTGGCTCGGTTCACACGCTTACACGAGTTACGGAGCACGCTCAGTCTGCACACTCTTATTCACGTCCCCCGGACCTTATTCTCCGCCCCCGCACACTGCACGGGCATACTCAGGTTACTAACAAGACTCACCTGGCCTGTTATGCCTGCACCAATCTGCAGTGTCTCCCTGTAGCTCTTCCTGTCCCGCCTCCGTTCCTAATTGGACCTTCCTGCTTTATCTAACTCCTCTCTGCTCTCAGTCTTTGCTCGACATAGTCTCTGTATGGAAGTACTTCTGGATTCTCTCAGTGTTTTCACAGGTTCTGACGCGGCTTGTATGACTACCCCCTCTGGCTCTCGATCTCGGCACTCCATGGACAACACACACTCTGGTAACCCCTTGAACACGGCTTGGACAACGACCTATCTCCACTCTCCACTCTCTGACTTCGGCGAGGCATCCTTCACTCTATCTCTACAAACGGTACCGGCAAGTATTATCTACCTTACTACACCTGGCCTGGCAACGCTTCATACCACACTCCGGACACGTTCCCTTTGCTGCGGGTGCGTGTATTACCACTTCCCCTTTCAGCTCAGGGGACGGGGCTGGTCTGCGGGCAGCACCGGCGTAACATTATGTCGAGCCCACAAGGCGCAGAACAAACCGAACTTCAACAGTTTCTCTCCAATCTGCTTCAGCAAAACCAGGCCATGGCGGATCAAATTGTGACACTTACATGCCAGGTCGCAGTACTTTCAGACAGGGTACCGACCGCGACCCCGCCAGATGTAAGCCCCCTCCCCACAAGCGCAGTTAGCAGCTCAGATGTAAGGATTCCTCCCCCCAAGCCTTATGCAGGTGAACCGCAAGATTGTAGGGGTTTCTTAAACCAGTGTGAGGTGCAGTTTGAAATGGCCCCCCATCTCTACAATACTGATCGCAAGAAGGTAGCCAACATTTATACCCTCCTCACTGGAAGCGCCCTGGCTTGGGCTACCCCGGTTTGGGAGCGACGTTCTGACCTTACCCAAGATTACCCGGCATTTAAAGCCGAGTTTCAACAAGTATTCGATTCTCCCGCTCGTCGGGAGATGGCATCTGTTTCTCTCCTCCAGATCACACAGGGACGGCGAATGGTGACGCAGTATGCTGTGGAATTCCAGACTCTAGCAGCCGAGACTAACTGGGGACAAGAAGCTCTCGTCTCCGTGTTCTGGCAAGGCCTGGCAGATCCCATCAAAGATGAACTCTCTCGCCAATCCAGGCCAGATCAATTGGAGGTCCTCATTGATTTGGCTGTCCGAGTGGATCAACGTATCCAGGTACGCCACTCAGAGCGTCAGCGCACTCGCGTCCATAACTTTCAAGTTCCGTTCTCCAGTATTCCCAGCAACACTCCTGCTCCCCCAAGTGCTACCATACCTCTTCGTCCTGCACTGGAGTTGCCAGAGCCAATGCAATTGGGGGTACAATGCATCCGCATACCGATACGGCAGTTCCGCCACGCCGGGGGATTGTGTTTCTACTGCGGATCCATGGAACATCTGGTTCGGGAGTGTCCACTGCGTCCGGGAAACGGGAACACCCAGTGACTACAGAGGGGCTCTCTCTGGGTGTAATGTCTCCACGTCCCTTTTCTAAAGGTGAACTCCCTAAGAAACTTACATTTCCAGTCTCCCTTTCAGGCGATAAGTTCAAGACTTCTACCGCCGCTTTCATTGACACTGGAGCTGGAGGAAACTTCGTGGATCTTGAATTCGCCAGGTTAAACCGCATACCACTCGTGAGAAAGAAGGTTCCCATCGCACTCGTCGGTATCGATGGACGTCCTCTTACCCCGGTCCACATCTCCTTAGAGATGGCTCCCTTGCTTCTGTCCTCACATCTGCACAAGGAGATCTTAGTTCTCGATGCCATTCACGCTCCTGGGATTCTACCTTCCGTTTACCATCAATTCCGGGACATTTTCAATAAGGTACAGTCAGACCTCTTGCCGCCACACAGGATTTACGATTGTCCGATCGATCTAGTTCCAGGTTACTCCGTACCCAAGTCCAAGACCTACCCCTTGTCGTTACCGAATCTACCGCTATGGATGAATATATCCAGGAGAATCTCAAGAAAGGCTTTATTCGTCACTCCAAATCTCCCGCAGGGGCTGGGTTTTTCTTCGTCAAGAAAAAGGACGGGTCGTTGAGGCCTTGCATCTACTACAGGGGTTTAAACCACATCACTATTAAAAATCGTTACCCCCTTCCCCTTATTACCGAACTGTTCGATTAATTACAGGGGACCAAGATTTTTTCCAAGTTGGATCTACGTGGTGCCTATAACCTGGTGCGCATCAGGAAGGGGGATGAATGGAAGACGGCCTTCCCTCCTACGTCCTTTCCCGTCTCTGTGAACACCATTTGTACGCCAAACTGGAGAAGTGCACCTTTCATCAGACCTCTACTCCGTTCCTGGGGTATATAATTTCCGATGAGGGGTTTATGATGGACTCCGATAAACATCAAGCAGTCACTGAATGGCCAAGACCCAACTCTCTCAAGGCCATACAACGTTTTTTAGGGTTCGCTAATTACTATCGTAAGTTTATACGGAGTTTTTCCACCATTGTGGCACCCCTCACTGCGCTCACCAAAAAAGGAGCTGATCCTTCTGCTTGGTCATCCGATGCCATCTCCGCCTTCGAGACACTCAAGGAAGCCTTTATATCCGCACCTATTCTCCGTCATCCCAACATCGAACTTCCCTTTGTCCTGGAGGTCGACGCTTCTGATTGCGGCGCTGGTGCCGTTCTTTCCCAAAGACCCACGCCCCAAGATAAGTTACATCCCTGTGCATATTTTTCCAAGAAATTCTCGCCTGCCGAGAGGAACTATGACGTGGGTAACAGGGAACTTCTGGCCGTGAAGATGGCTCTTCAAGAGTGGAGACACCTGCTGGAGGGGTCGAAAGAGCCGTTTACTATTCTCACGGACCACAAGAACCTTCTTTACATAGAGAACGCTCGACGCCTTGGTCCACGACAGGCTCGTTAGGCTCTTTTTTTTTCTCGATTCGATTTTCACCTGTCCTATATCCCCAGGACAAGAACGTAAAGGCAGACGCACTCTCCTGAATACATTCTTCTGAAGAGAGGCCAGAGGAATCTTTGGAGACTATCCTTCCACATGAGAGGATTCTCGCCACGTCTACTTTCAAGAATCTTGACAAGATTTTGCACTCCCAGAGACGCATTCCCAAGGACTTGGTCGTTCCCGACAACAAACTCTTTTTACCATCCAAATTTGTTCCAGAGGTCCTGTCTTGGGGTCACTCCTCTAAATCTGCAGGTCATCCAGGTTTTAAGAAGACTACTGATCTCATTCGTCGGAATTTCTGGTGGCCAAGGATGTCTAAAGATATTCTGGAGTTTACCCGTGCATGCCCCACGTGCGCTCAAAGCAAGACTCTCCGTCAAAAGCCTCTGGGTTTTCTGTTACCTCTTCCAGTTCCCGACCGCCCCTGGTCCCACATTTCTATGGACTTCATCGTGGAGTTGCCCAGGTCCAGAGGAATGAACACTATATTGGTGGTCGTGGACAGGTTCTCGAAGATGTCCCATTTCATTCCACTTAAAGGATGACCCACCTCCCCCGCCCTTGCTGATATCTTTACGGATGCAGATTTTCCGGATTCATGGGATCCCTTCGTCCATTGTTTCTGACAGAGGTTCTCAGTTCGTATCCAAATTTTGGAGAGCTTTCACGAAGAGATTGGGCATCTCTTCTTCCTTTTCTTCCGCCTATCATCCTCAGTCCAATGGACAAACGGAGAGAAACAATCAATCCCTGGAGAAGTACCTGAGATGTTTTATATCCGATTTCCAGGATTATTGAGCTCAACTCCTCTCTTGGGCAGAGTATGCCATCAATTCTGCAAAAAACGAGTCCACCCGGGAGTCGCCCTTCTTTATAAATTATGGGTTCCACCCTCCCTGTCTTCCCATCCCCAACATTCCTTCTGGAGTACCAGCCGTAGATGAACGCATTTCTTCCCTCCAAATCGCATGGTCCAGGATTCAGTCTACCCTTCTCAACTCCTCCCGCAGATCGAAATTACAGGCCGATCGTCGTCGTCGTTCGGCGCCCAGTTACAAACCAGGGGATTTGGTATGGCTATCCTCTAGGAATATCCACCTCAAGGTACCATCTCCTAAACTGGCACCTAAGTTCCTGGGACCCTTCCCTATTTGTGAACAAATCAATCCCGTGGCATTCCGGCTCCAACTACCACCCAGTATGAAGATTCCCAATGTCTTTCATGTGTCCCTCTTAAAACCATTTATCTCCAGTCACTTCTTTCCGGATCAGACTCGTAAACCGGATCCCATTACTGTACAAAATAACGAGGAATACGAAGTTCACTCTCTTTTGGATTCTCGCCTATCCAGGGGTCAGCTCCAGTTCTTGGTGCAGTGGAAGGGCTTTGGCCCTAAAGAGAGATCCTGGGTACCTTCAAATGACATTCATGCCCCGGCCCTTCTTAAGTCCTTCAGGAAAAAGTTTCCAGAGAAACAGTTCTTGGACCATCCTGAGGCCGTTCTTGAAGAGGGGGGTACTGTCAGGAATCGGCGTTCTCTTCGCTTCCCACACAGAGCACTCCCTCCCCGCAGGGAGCCCCTGGACACACAAAACAATCCTGCCTTACCGGCCTCCACGGCTCCTCGCCCCTGCCGCCGTCGCGGGATCACTTCCCCCGGCGATTCCTCTGCTCAGCGCCGGGCGAGCCCACGCCCTCGTGCACGCACACCTGCACGCACACCTGCACCATACACTGGCTCGGTTCACACGCTTACACGAGTTACGGAGCACGCTCAGTCTGCACACTCTTATTCCCGTCCCCCGGACCTCAGGCTCCGCCCCCGCACACTGCACGGGCATTCTCAGGTTACTAACAAGACTCACCTGGCCTGTTATGCCTGCACCAATTTGCAGTGTCTCCCTGTAGCTCTTCCTGTCCCGCCTCCGTTCTTAATTGGACCTTCCTGCTTTATCTAGCTCCTCTCTGCTCTCAGTCTTTGCTCGACATAGTCTCTGTATGGAAGTACTTCTGGATTCTCTCAGTGTTTTCACAGGTTCTGACGCGGCTTGTACGACTACCCCCTCTGGTCTCGATCTCGGCACTCCTTGGACAACGCACACTCTGGTAACCCCTTGAACACGGCTTGGACAACGACCTATCTCAACTCTCCACTCCCTGACTTCGGCGAGGCATCCTTCACTCTATCTCTACAAACGGTACCGGCAAGTATTGTCTACCTTACTACACCTGGCCTGGCAACGCTTCATACCACACTCCGGACACGCTCCCTTTGCTGCGGGTGCGTGTATTACCACTTCCCCCTTCAGCTCAGGGGACGGGTCTGGTCTGCGGGCAGCACCGGCGTAACACTTTGAGGTTCACACAGTCCAGATCTTCTCGCCTCTCCCAGTCCATGTGGCGTCATCTATCGCCCACCTACCTCTACTCATCCCCCCTCTGCCTTTCTCTCTCATTTTGAATCCTGGCTCTCTTTCTTTCTCTCCTCGACTCCCCTGTTCTTCTCCTTTGGGACTTCAACTGCCACATTGATGACCCCTCTCTTCCTTGGGCCTCCCACTTTCTTTCTCTAACCTCTTCTTTTGGCCTTCAACAGTGGACTGAAGCTAGCACCCACAAAGATGGCCACTACCTAGACCTGGTTTTCACTAAAAACTTTTCTCTCACCGATTTCTCCATTTCTCCATTTCCTCTCTCTGACCATCACCTCATCTCATTTCTCTATCTCGCTTCTTCCCCTCTTCATCTCCATCTAGCTCTCATTTTTACAGAAACCTGCACTCTATTAACCTAACAGCTTTTGATTCCACTTTACGCTCCTTCCTCTCCTCTCTCAGTTCTACTTCAGACCCTGACAACCTGGTCAGTAACTACAACTTTGCCTTATCCTCCTCTCTTGATCTACATGCCCCGCTTTCTCTCTGCCGTCCTCGCCCCCTTCTAACCCCAGACCCTGGCTAAATTCCAACACACGCATGCTGCGTTCCTCCACTCGCTCCTCTGAACGCCTCTTTAGGAAATCTCATATGCTCGCAGACTTCCTTCACTTCAAATTTATGCTGTCCTGTTTCAACTCAGCCCTCTCTCAGGCTTAACAAACCTACTTTTCATCACTAATTAACACGCACATGTCTAACCCACGTCTACTTTTTTCTGTCTTTGACTCTCTACTCAAACCACCCTCGGCTGCCTCCTCTTCTTCCTTCATCTCACCTCAGGACTTTGCTGACTTTTTAAGGAAATGGTGGAATTCATACGTCAGAACATCCCATCTGTTGCCTCCTCCCATCCCACACCGCTTCCTAACTCTCCTCCTGCTTTTCTTGACTATTTTTCTGCTTTCTCGGAGGAGGATGTGTCACTGCTGATCTCCTCTTCTCCCTCTACCACATGCCTTCTTGATCCCATTCCTTCCCATCTCCTAAAACCTCTTGCTCCTTCTATAATCCCTATGCTCACACAGATCTTTAACTCTTCCCTCTACTCTGGTACTTTTCCATCCTCCTTCAAGCATTCAACCATGATACCATTGCTCAAAAACAGCAAGCTTGACCCTACCTGTCCTTCTAACTATCGACCTGTCTCCCTCCTGCCTTTTGCCTCCAAACTCCTTGAACGTCTTGTATTCTCTCGCTTGCTACACTTTCTCAACACCTATTCTCTTCTAGACCCTCTATAATCTGGCTTCCGCACTGCTCACTCTACTGAAACAGCCCTCACTAAAATAACCGACGACCTCCATGCTGCCAAAGACAGTCATTACACTCTGCTCATCTTACTCGACCTCTCTGCAGCATTTGACACCGTGGACCACCCTCTTCTCCTCCACATTCTCCATTCTCTTGGTATTCGTAACAAAGCTCTATCCTGGATCTCCTCTTACCTCTCCCATCGTACTTTCAGTGTCTCTTTTGCTAACACCTCCTCCTATCAATCTCTCTGTGGGGTACCCCAGGGCTCTGTCCTGGGACCCCTTCTCTTTTCTCTTTACACACTCTTTCTAGGTGACCTAATCACACCTTTTGGGTTTAAATATCACCTCTATGCTGACGACACACACATTTACCTTTCAACCCCTGACCTTACACCTGCTGTACAAACCAAAGTTTCTGAATGTCTATCTGGAATATCATCCTGGATGGCCATCCGCCAACTGAAACTTAACATGGCAAAAACAGAGCTCCTTATACTTCCTCCCAAAACTGGCCCTACTACCTCCTTCCACATTATTGTTTGAAATACGATCATTCACCCAGTAGCCCAAGCAAGCTGCCTAGGGGTCACACTCGATTCCTCTCTCACATTCTCCTCACATTCAAAATGTTTCTAAAACTTGTCGCTTTTTCCTCCACAAAATCACAAAAATCACATACGCCCTTTCCTCTGTTACTCGTCTGCTAAAACTCTGACTCAGGCCCTCATTCTCTCCCGTCTCGATTACTGCAACCTCCTGCTGTCCGGCCTCCCTGCCTCTCACCTGTCTCCCCTACAATCTATCCTTAATGCTGCTGCCAGAATCACTCTACTCTTTCCTAAATCTGTCTCCGCGTCTCCCCTCATGAAATCCCTCTCCTGGCTTCCGATCAAATTCCGCATCTCACACTCAATTCTCCTCCTCACTTTTAAAGCTTTACACTCCTCTGCCCCTCTTTACATCTCAGCCCTAATTTCTCGCTATGCACCATCCTGACTGTTGCCTTTCTCTCAAGGATGTCTTCTTTCTACCCCCTTTGTATCTAAAGCCATCTTCCGCCTTAAACCTTTCACACTGACTGCCCCGCACCTCTGGAATGCCCTTCCCCTCAATACCGACTAGCACCCTCTCTATCCACCTTTAAGACCCACCTTAAGACACATTTGCTTAAAGAAGCATATGAATAGCACTGTGGATAATCCTGGACACATGATACATAAAGCTTGGCCCCCTGCAGACGCACTTACTATCCCTCCTACTGTCTCTATACATTCCCCTACCTACCAATTAGATTGTAAGCTCCTCGGAGCAGGGACTCCTCTTCCTTAATGTTACTCTTGTGTCTGAAGCACTTATTTGTTATTTTTATTATTTGTTATTTATATGATTACAGCATCTATAACTACTGTGAAGCGCTGTGTATATTTATGGTGCTATATAAATAAAGGCATACAATACAATACAATGTTCTGGAAGGGGGAAAAAACTGGATGCCCAGATGGCAGAAACCGATGTGGAGGAAGCTCCACTTCTATTATGATTGGGCCGAATGCTGTGCTGAATCCTTATGATGTGAGGTTATTGTCACCTCAGAAATAGCAGAGATTTTAAACAATAAGAAAATAGAAATTAAATAATGGCTAGAGATACAGAATTTGATACATAACATTATAAAACAGTAAAAGAAAAATGGTACTCCTCCATAACTTTACCTATTGACAATACCCAAATTGCAAGATGATACCAGTGTGGCAAAAGTAGCGTAACATGCCTTGAAATTGACAATAAGAGATGTGAGATAAAAAGGCATCTCTTCCTACCAACTAATTTTTTAACTGCATAGATCCCACCATATGTTATCTAATCTACAGTTTTAAACCAAAGCAATTAAACCTAAACTTCTCAATCTATACGCATCAGAAACCCTCCCACTTTTCCCTCCCCCCCATTTTGGTTCTTTCTTCATTACCTACATTACTGTATTCCGAGCTATAGTGACCACTCTGGTCCCATTATAAAATAAAGTGTTGCACAGGTCACCAACATGAACATTATCTGCTGAGCAAGCCTCATCCTGGTGACCATACTGTATTTTTACAAACAAGTGTTTTTTTCTGGTAGATGTAACCACATACAGTATACCTTGGGAACCAGTAATTTAAACAAACAAACAAACTAAGAAAAAATTCTGGTTTAATTGGCCATGTAAATGCTTGCTGACTTGCATTGTTTTGTAGGTACTTGTGGGGTTTAACTGGTCTCTAAATTAGAAACTACAGCCAGTGCATGTTGTTAAATCCGGTTGAGAGGCTACAACAGCAGATTTAACCAGTTTGGTCTGAATTGACAGCTTTGAAATGTGTTAAAAGCCCCCCCCCCCCCCCCTGGCACTAGAAGTAGAAGTGTGTAGTGAAGAGCTAATCCCTCCTTAAAAAATGCACTTCATCAAATTGCCTATTACATTTGTTGCCAGGTTGCAACCGTTCATGAAAATGTAGTTCTGGAGGACTCTGCCTAAAACTTTAAAACTGGGCATTTTGCCATAAAAATCCCTTTAAGGATGTCATTGACAATGTGTGCGGTTTTAGGGCAAGTAGTTTGCTCTGCTTTTGTCCACTCAATTTAGTAGGCGATAGAGAGGGTCTATATGAAACTCAAAAGTTCAATGTTAATGTCGTTTGACCTGCAGCTGCATTGATGGCTAAGTTAGATTAGATGGCTAAGTGACTTAATGTAGTCTGCTTCATACATGCAAGCTAAAATGGTAAGATATTATTTCTATTGTAGATCAGCTATCTAAGCAAATAAAAGACTTCATGGAGAATTTCAGCTGAAAACGACCCGATCGGCCACTTTAGGGTATATAGAATAAGCCCCTAAGGCCCCTATGAAATATGCTGTAAAGCTGTTCATCTGCAAATTAATGGATCTGAAATCTTCCCTAGGAAGGGGAAGATAGTCACAACATATAGGTGCCTAAGAAGTATATATTCTAAAGTATACCTTTGTCAGTGAATCCATCTTGGGATTGCCCATCAGTAGGTGCCTGCTGCATCACCTCCACCTACTCTATTACCCGATGTGAAAACCATGAGGTAAGCCTCTGTGTTGGGATGGACCAGCATTTCAATTGCTGCTCTGAAAAAAATCTGGCTGAAAAGAGGGGGGAAGTGCAGAGACCAATATTAGTTAAACTGGTAAATAGCCAGCAGCTGTGGTCTTGCCCTTCCCACCTGTATCCTAAGCAGAGTCCTAAGGTGGCTGAACTCCTCCTCACTTAAATGGTCCCATAAAAAGGATAATCAGCCAGGCCACATTAATAAAAACACTGTGGAATCCTGCAAAAGACCAAATTGGAGAGGGATGCAGCCAGTGACCAGTCATCTCAATGGTGGTTCTTCTGCTTCATACCTACTCTATACCCTTCAGCAACCGAAGTTTGGCTTTCCAAATAATTGCACGACTGTACCTCAGGACACTAAAGAAAAGGTTGAGTGTGTGCATCGGTGTGCTCATGTATATTGGTACTGTACTGTATGTGCATGGATATTTTCTTGTCTGTGTGCATAGGTGTGTTCTTTTGAGTGTGCTCTGTGTTCATGGACGAGTGCGTATATGTATGTATACAAGCACGAGTTGGTGTGTGCATTGGAAAAGTAGGATTTCCCGGCATGTGTGTGTCGGGGGCAGCAGAGTGCATAGTAGATCTACATTTGGGGGGTAGTGCGGTAGGAATATATGGGGGGCAGCGGAGTACCTTGTGGAAATGTGTAAGGGGAAGCAGCATGGTCCTTTAAGTGTATTGGTAAACAGTGGCTTCCTGCCTGGTAAATGTTTTAAGACTCCTTTACCAATTATTATCATTATGGCCTGGGTGGACAGGTCACAATGTGGTTATACATTTAAGGCTACCTATTAAAAGTTTACCTAGGCCCCACAAAACCTAAAACAGTTCAGGAGGATAATTGTTTCACAAGCATAGATGGATAATTAGAGCAGACAGTAAATTGTTATTGGAATCCAAGTTTTTCAGCTAAAGTTGGTGAGACGGGTTTCTCCAGTTCAGCTTTTTATGTTTATCTTTTTTAGAACAGCAAATGTGCTAAAAATTACATAATAGATTGAGAAAGAAGTAAAAAAAAAAAAAAGCAGAACTGATTCAACCATTCCTAGTGGTCTGGCCTCATTGGCAAACATAGACCTCACATTTACATTTTGTTCTTCAATTTACAGAATAGTTATTACAACGATGGCTGAAACGATTTTAGTTTTTAAGGTTCAGATCACACAATGTGTTTGTAGCTTCAATTTTGATAAACACTGCAAATTATGTTTAGGATATAACTGCCTCTTACTAATGTTCTTCATTCTATGAGAATAATCCTTCACTGTAAACAGGGCTTTTGCTTTTAGAAGGACCACACATTCATTGCAAATGAATGCAGCTTCCTCTGGCAGCAAAAGTGTTAATGAACAATAATTTAAGTCATCTTAATACTGTATGTGATAACCGCTGACAAGTTGGGCTCTAGGTTCATGCAGCTCAGATGTAGAAAAAGAGAATGTTTCTTTTTTCGTATGTAACGGATTTTCTGGCCTAGCCTGAACCATCCAATCTCACATTGGCCTCTGTGCTCTAACCAGTCCCCATTACATGGTCGTGTCTGGTGGTGCACCTGTTGGCAACAGGACTCCTGAGTCTCCCGCATGATGTTGTGTGGGGAATGCCAACCCAGACAAGCAGCTGAGGTAGTGTGCTTGAGTCCTACCTAGATCCAGTGCAGCGCCTCCACCTCATCAGGATCCCAGCGTCCGCTTGTGGATGGTCCTGGTGAGGAACTCCTCTGTGGTGCACTCCTCTGTGTAATCACTCCACACTTACACACGAGGGTATGAGTTAACAAGGTCATCTTTATTGACTTGCGGCGGGTGAGCTGCCCCTCACAGTGGGTGTACTTAGCTTCTCATGTTCACCGCACTTCCCTTTGAAAGGTGTCCTTTCCCAATTCGGTGGATTCCCTATATCCCCTCAGGGAGATAGTTCCTGTGCCAGGTCCCTGGTCACAGTCTTATAAGCTGTCTGCACTCAGACTTGCTCCTTGTCTCATAACCTCTTACATAACCACCTTCCAACAACCTCTGAACTAACTTTTGAGCAGTGCTGTGCCTTATGTATCCTCTAGGGGCTGGCACAACTCTGACATCACTAATCATGGATGCAGAGCATGTGACCGCTCCCATCCATACATAGGGCACCTCACCAGGGTGTGAGGGCAAACCTCCATAATTACTGCTGGCATGCCCATAACTTACCAGGCCTTACTCTCAGCAGGAGAGATGACTGTAGCCATTTTACAACATGGTTACACGTAAATCTAGCATTATTTGTTGAATCAACATTGCCCTAGTTTTTTAGCTAGAATAATTTATGAATAACATCCATACATGAAACGTGGTGAGTTGTAGTGGCGCACAGTACATTTGCAAGAGATTTTCCAGATAAAACTCCACAAGTGATCCCTGCAATAATTCTGGCGTCCCAAATCTGTATACTCATAGCTGGCAAATGTGTGGATGGAGGAAGCACTCATATATATTGTAGATGCAAAAGAGCTTCCTCTGTATTTATTCTTATCAAAATAAAAGCAGATATGTATAATGGCAGCCCCTGCCATAGATATGCCCACCCATAGTAATGTTATTAAATAGAAAGCAAGACCTTTTGCATTTATAATAACTGTGTGACCATTTACATACTGTTTGCAACCCCCAGAAAGTAATTTTCAATATGAACATCTTTAAAGCATTTTGTCAATATAGTTTAAATTGTTAGTACTGTATGCCATGTGGACAGTAGCTGTGTAAAGTGACAGGATGAGTTAAATGATGATGTTTCATAGGTCAAATGTAACTGACTGACCACTTGTAAAAAAAGCAAACGGTCAAATAAATATTGTTAAAAACATTTTTCAGTCTATTTACTAAAGTCTACTAACTCCATTAGGGCAAAAACAGAGCCCTATTCATCAAAGAAAAGGAATACTATTCTATTCTAATACTAATACTAATACTATTCTATATAATATAAGACATATTTGCTTAAAGAAGCATATGAATAGCACTTTGGATAATCCTGGACACATGATACATAAAGCTTGGCCCCCTGCAGACGCACTTACTAGAATTCCCTCCTACTGTCTCTATACGTTCTCCTACCTACCAATTAGATTGTAAGCTCCTCGGCGCAGGGACTCTTCTTCCTTAATGTTACTCTTATGTCTGAAGCACTTATTCCCATGACCTGTTATTTATATTATTTGTTATTTATATGATTACAACATGTATTACTACTGTGAAGCGCTATGTATATTTATGGCGCTATATAAATAAAGACATACAATACAACACTATTGAGAGCAATGAGAGTTTTTTCTTTGATACATCTAATGCAATTCTATTGCACATTTTGCCCCAGTTTTGCAGCCATTAGAATATATTAAATAAACCGCTTTGTCTAATGTCTTTGGATGCAAAGAGGGTCGATTCACTAAAGTCTCCCAACTGCAAAACTGTGACAAAAGTAGTGCAAAAACCAGCAACACATTTATCAAGAAAAGGAATCCCATTGATATCAACTGAAGTTTTGCCTTTGATAAATCTGACGCAATTCTTTAGTACTGGGTTTGACTCAGTTTTGCAGCCAGGGGACTTTAGTAAATAAGCCAGAAGATGTTCGTATTGATTGGTCCTTTGTTTGCAAAGTAATTATTGTGCCATCCTTAGACAAAGATAAACATAAGTAGCAGATGTGCTTCAATACATGATGTAACATTTTCACAAGATGCAGTATGTGTCAACATATTACGGGTGATAGAATCTTTCTAAGGCGTGGAATATAGTCCTCGCTGCTGCTGTGTGAGGGTGCGCGCATGGCGTTGCGCGTGCACGTGGCGTGCGTGTTTAGTTGTTAGGGTGCAAGCGGTGCCGCACGTGGTTAGGGGGCGTGACTCTCACGTCACAGCGTTAGGCCGCGCTGTGATTGGTTCGCGGCGTGGTAGCAGCGAGAAAATAACATTTTATTGTATTTTGCCTGGTCTGCCGTGCCACCGCTCACGGCCGTGCGCGCGCGCGTCCCAAGAATATCAACGTCTGGCTAACACAGCCAATTATAATTGACGGCAGCGCATGCGCGTGCACTATATTACACGCCTTAGACTTCCCTTTTAAGATAACATATGTGACTCATATATGGTAGTGGTGAGTTTCTCATTTCTTTTCATTATTTTTCTCCACTTTTTGTGTGGCAGATGAATCACCAGGTCTGATATTACATAAACCATATCTAATTCAGGAAAATTGGGAAATGTTTTAAACCTTAAACGTAATTCGTTTTAAACCTGTCTTGAGCATTTACTGTAAAGGTGTATGTTCTGTATTATAATCTGTCTTAAAAACAACGGATCAGTTATAAAGTTGGGAAGTTAGTTCTTCCATAAAATTGGAAGTTAGGTTTACCATAAAATGTACATATATACACAACATAGTTAATGCTCCAAGATCATACCAGGAAGGGTGGACGGGATGATGTTTGGACTGGTAGCGAGGGTGGGCAAGACGTTGTTTGTCCGGAAGCGATGTTGTTTGGACTCGGAGGGAGAGTGGGTGGGATGTTATTTGGGCTCTCAGGGATGGTGGGCTCTGAGTTGTTTGGGAAGGAGGGTATTGCAGGACGTTATTTGGGGGGGGGGGGGGGAGAGAGTCAACCTTTACACTGGGTGGCAAAATGCCTGATGGAAGTCATACTGCTCTTTATCTTGTGTCTGCCATATTTTCTTGACATATATTTTACTATAATCCTTGAAGCATTTGGAAATAGGAATTCATTTATTTATGAAATGTTTTAATAGCCTACTGGCTGGGAAACAGACCTTCTTCTGCTAATCCAATCAAAGTCAGTGTGAAAGTACAATTTGCATAGACGATGCATTGTTTTCTTATTCTGTCAGCATCAATTGTAACATTTGAGAGCTCAGGATTGAATGTACATATTATTTTTGATATTAAATTCAATTACCTTTCAATTTTTTTTTAATTGTTATCTTTTATTTTACCTTCCTATTAGTAATCTATATTTAAGTATTGACATTATTTTTCTTTGTATACCGTACAGTACATCAAAGCACATATTTTTCTTTGTCATTTTAGTATTTTTATACAAAATCTAGAAGTCTATGTACAAAGGCAATTTTGCATCAGGGTGTTTTGATGCATTGAATTATTTTTTGGTACACAGTTGCGTCAAATGAAAGAAACAGTTTCTTACATCTAGTGCACATTATTAGAAGCCAGAAAGTTACACCACCTTCAATTATGCAGATTATTTGACACAGATGAAAGGGGAAAAGGTTATGCACAGAGGCACACAAATGAATACATATAATATGTGATGTATAACTCCTCTATAATGCATCCATATGACACTTCCAAAATCGCAGGCTGGCTCACATGGGGCAACAATAGGAGCTAAACTTTAATCCAATGACAGAAAAGGATGCAAGATGTTCTGCAACAGCATTACACATTTAGGCTAAGAAGCTGAGAAGTACCCAAAGATACCGATGTAGCAGGTGTAATGAGCTATCCCCTTTTACTCATGCATCTAATTTAAACACAATGGCGCTCTGTAGTTATGGCAACGGTTAATGCTATTTAAATCCTTGAGAGCCTCTCTTCAGTTACCTGCCCCTGCCGAAGCTCCGCCTAGGAGAGAAACGTGTAGGGCGTATGACGTGCTGACGTAATCTCAGGGAAGTTCTGAATGCCCGTCTCTTCGTATATGCACATATCACTGTGATACTTTTGTATTGGCTTGTGTAACAATTTTACTTCTGCCATTCGGCACTATATATACAATGTTTATCATCCATGTTCTTCCTCCGCCGCTTATGGGCTCTGTATGGTGGTTCTGTAGTGTTTATATCACATACGTAGGGAGCGTACTTGGCAGTATAGGGTGAGTTAAGCTGTGTATATACACAGTTCTACCTTGGGCTATATTAAGCTATATTAAGAGTGGAGCAGTTTAGTAGCTTGTTCAAAATCATTCAGTTAAAACTATGCAGTTTTGGAACTGCGCTGTGCTCCACATGGCTTTTATAATTACATAGCCTAGCCTAGGTCAGATATTTTATCTGTGTTTAGCAGCATTCATTTGTATATATTCACTGGTGTACCACCCTAGTTTAATTGATTGTGTTTATTCATGTCTCCTAAATTGTGGGTGTCTGTGTATTTCGATTAGTTTAGCATAATATTATGCAGTGATGTTAGAGCTGCATCATGCTCCTCATGGATTTTATATTTAGATAGCCATCACAGATCACCAAGACTTTGTATGTCAGCATTATATATACAGTTAGTGCAGACATTTCTGACACAGTGGAAAAGGAGTACATACCATTTGAATACCAATACCTGTGCAGTATATTGATTTTCATTGTCTATTTCCTGATCATTTTCATTGAGATCAGACTTTTCAACATACTTACTACTGACACATGGACACGGTTTCTTCCCTTCAATATTATTGTTTATTTTAAATATACACACTTTAATGACAATTATAAGCAAGTGTAGACATATATTATTTTATATCATTAAGTGTTAAGTTTAACAGCCTTGGTGTGCACCATTAATGTTATTTTTCCTTCTTTGTGGAGGTAATTGGATCTAGCTACTCTCTTTTTCTGATAAATATATCAACTCAGACACATAGGTAGCACCCGTTGCCAATCTAGGCAATTTAGGGACTTTCACTATCTCATTTACATAATATTGGTGAACGTTTTGTTCTATAATGCATCCATATGACACTTCCCAAATTGCAGGCTGGCTCACATGGGGCAACAATAGGAACTAAACTTTGATACAATGACAGAAAAGGATGCAAGATATTCTGCAACAGCAATACACATTTAAGATAAGAAGCTGAGAAGTACCCAAAGTTACCGATGTAGCAGGTGTTCTCATGCATCTACAGTAATTGAAACACAATGGTGTCTGTTCCCACTGATGCATAGTGTGTGTCCCACTACAGCGCTCCAGCGGGAGCAGTAATGGCTGCTACGTGTGTTTTGTACTTGGCAAATAAATGACATGTCACAATAACCATATTGTACTAAGTAAAAGTATTTAATTTAGCAGTAATTACATTTTGCTTTTTAAATAGGTTAATAAGAAAATCCTGAGGGAATACATGATGTTATTTTGGGATCCATGTGATGTTCTTGTTAAAATGTGATGTAACTTTTATTTATTATTTCAATTTTATTTATTTATTTTATGTACATAGTTACATAGTAGGCAGTTAAAAAAAGACATATGTCCATCGAGTTCAACCTTTGTTAAATCCAAAATGTATAGTTATATTTCTCTTTTGCCTGCTCTAGTGTTGAAGTGTATCTCTTTACATAATACATTGCATACCCTTTAGGGGTTAACTGCAATATATTGTTATCAAATGTTTTTCTATTATCCATCAAAATAACCCGTTTGATGTCTAAAAATAATTTGTGATTGATCTTTCCATTTATATAAAGATGTTGAAATTAACTCCTTTCTAAGCCTTGTTTACATGGGACAAAGCATTTCTCAGTCACTGAAAAGAATAGAAGAAATAGACTGGCTTATTAAAATTCATCCACAAAATTAGATTTTTTTTGGTCTTGTTTCCTGGTATCTAATGCAGAATGGGTATGAAATTAATAGGGGTTATTATTATTATTGTTTATTTGTCAAGCACCGACATATTCCAAGGCGCGGCACAAAGGGGTTACAGAGAGAGATGTAAATTTACATAAACAACTACCTACCAAATAAGGACAGACATGCAGATACAGATACAAAAGGTAATGAGGGCCCTGCTTGTGAGACTACAATCTAGGAATAAGGGAATGAAGGACTGTTATGAGAGACCAGGACAATTTATTTTAACCAGAGTCAACAGGCATAACGCAAAACACAACTACAGCACAAACTCACACAAAACAGGGATTATGGGGGGAATCCTAGCTAGTTCGGTGCTGTGCACCACTTCAGTAGACTTACCCAGGTTAGCTTCTACTCTCTGCAGGGTTATGGTCCCTGAAGGTTGCAAGGATGCTGTTTGCCGAATAGCACTTTCATATCTCCCTTCTTCTGTACCATTCATATCTCCCTTCTTCTGTACCATGAGACACATTCTGGGTGTCTCTGGAACAATGATAAATAGAAAAACTGGGGCGCTCCTACCAATTGATCCCCAAAGCCTTGTGGGAATCTAGAATAGACATCTGTACACGGTGAATATACACATATAAAATAATAGTGCAATACTGGCCACACATCTTTGCAGCTGCTCAGCCGGCAACAGATCTTACAGGATCCTCACACAGTAGGGAAACACAGTAGGGTGAGCGCAAATAAAAAAGAGAAACAAAAAACAAAATTAGTAAACCAGTAAACTTGTATGGTGTGTGGAAATTGTATGGGTGGAAGGGAAAGTGGGTGAATGTAGATTACAAAATCATAAAATCACTCACACGGCCATGTGTGAGTGTAAACACATCACGTAGTAGGCAGCTATAGCCTGACGTCAACCTGACGAAGCTTAAGAGCGAAACGCGTTGTTCTGAGGAGGATTTTGGATATCACGAGCCACCGTAGGCAGACCTGAATAGCCACTCGCGGCCAGACCTTCCGGACGCCGGGGTAGATGCCGAACGTGCCACACAGGAGAGCTTCTATGAGTTCTTGGACAGCAGGCACTTTTTATTTTTGGACATTGTTACTTGTTTTGCGATTAAAAGTATCTGGTTTTACATCCATGGTACATTTTATGTATGAGTGACCCTAGAGGATTTAGTTCTATCAGCGAAGCTTGGATTTTCTCTGAGTGTCCACACTCACATATGGCCATGTGAGTGGTTTTTATATTACTCTTTTTAGCATTGTCGCTTACCAATGACATACACCCATTGTTGTTTCCCTTTTATTCCTTCTGAGATCATCTCCAGGATCAGCGATTTATGAAGCAAGTTTCAGGCTATAGCTGCCTACTACGTGATGTGTTTACACTCACACATGGCCGTGTCAGTGATTTTATGATTTTGTAATCTACATTCACCCACTTTCCATTCCACCCATACAATTTCCACACACCATCAAGTTTACTGGTTTACTGATTTTGTTTTTTGTTTCTCTTTTATTTGCGCTTGCCCTACTGTGTTTCCCTGTCTCTGGAACAAACCTCGTAGATACTCCAACTAACTAAAACCAGAATAGTCTGTGGTACTGAAATCGGCAGCACTTTACATAGACCTCAGCCTCCATCTGAAACTATGGAAGAGACCTTTCGACCAATCAGCGCATGGATGCTACTAGCGGGTCAATCATAGAGCGAAGGCTTGTCTGCGATTAACCAATCCAGGCCTTGGGTGGTGACCATTCTTCTAGGACAGCCCACAGTGGGAAATTTGAACTGGCCAATGGGAATCATGTAGACAGGTCTAATATCCAGCAACAGTTCCCATAGCCAGCCCTGATATCTCCCACAGAGATCTGGGCTGAACAAAGGTTCCGCTCTGAGAGGCACTGTTGCCCAGACTTGAGTCAGTGCGCTTTCCCACTCCCAACAATGTCTGAAGCACTTCCCCTCTCTACATTTGGATAACACACCCAGATTATTTTGTGGGCAGGCTGGCTAAGTGAATTACCAGCCCTGCATATAAAGGGGACAGAATATACATGCATCACATTACATAGACTTAATAAAAATTCCCCCACATAGTTAAACATATTGATCTGCCATTTTAGCCACAATAAGATGGATACAGTACCAATGTGAAAGCTTGAGTACCCATCTAGACTGGTAGGAACAATGACTGGGCTTAACCATTAATGAGATAGCTGAAGTGCCCCTAGCATCACAGGAAGAATGTTGAAACAAAAGGTAAAGTGGCTGCTCATTATGGGACAACGTACGTCTCAGGATAGAGTATGAGCCGCACAGTTGATACCATTAAGGTTCAAGGGGGTTATCTATTAATCTAAGAAACTATGTCACATTAATGGATAACAGGGTAAATATTTTGTAAGCACATTTTCCTAGTTCTCACTGTCATTTATACTATACCCGCGGATTCTGCTAATGCCAGCATCTCATGCTGTTTATCTCTGCTGCACAGATTCACAAGTATACTGGTACCCATACAAACACTAATGCATATGAACATACCGCACTGATGTTCTGGAACGGAAAGGTTTTTTTTGCTTTTTTTCTTATGTGGGTGCTATGCCGATGCAAGCTAATTAATTGTATTGCCATTAACAATCCCAATTGGTTAAAATTAAGCGAATACATTCTGGGTCCTTTTGAGAAGTCATAAAGTCAATGTATAAAGGCAAATTTGTAACAACGTTGACGCGATTGCGTCATTTTTATCTTGCGTCTCTTTGCTTCAATGTATCAAAGTCTGTGCTTCCAGTTTTGTGCTGGGTCAGTCAGTTTGGGACATGGGGAGTGTCAATAGGAGATGTTGGGAGGTGTTTCATGACACACAGTTATGAGATGTGTCATTCTCAGGGTCTCTGTACATCACTTTTTATGTTGTGTTTGCTTCAAAAAATCCACAAGCAGAAAATGGAGCAATGCGTCAAAAGAAACTTCTATGTGCACTTTATTTACATTGATACATCTCAAAGTTTTGTTGAGCTACATTTGTTGCAATTATATGTTATGAAACAATTTTGTGTCTCATGGTGAGATTTAAAAATGTGTATTTCAGTTACAGAGATGTTTTTCATTAATTTCCATTAGCACTGTCTTCCCACAGCACTAAAGTTATTTTCATTCAGCTGCTTATATTGCCTTTGATTTGTAGCATTAAGAAGAGCACATTTAATCTCTGCAGGAAATTACTTCATTCTCCAATATCTCTAACTATATATATACAGTATATACATCCCCCTGTCATGTTTTCCATAGGTTGTTTAGTAAAAGAAAATCTATTCTCCAGCTCAAATCTCTTCTATTACATGTATCTCAGACTCTTCAACATTTGGTACATTGACACGTTATTTGCAACATCAGTGCAGGATACAGGAACAACCAATCAAGGACGTTCTGTAATACATGCAATTTACTATATGTTAAGATCATATTAATAATAAAATATGGGTATTTTTGGATTTATTTTTCTATAAAGATGTAGAAGGACTTATTATCTCTGGCACATAGGCAAGCTGCGGGGCTGCAGCTTCCCCAGTACTGGAGGATTATCTCTGTGGGGGTTCCGATCCAGAAGCATGAAGCATGGATAGTCACAGCAGCTCTATCTCCACAGCCACAGCTCCGGAGATGTGAGTCCTGCTACATCTGTATTTATAAACACACAACAGATGTGGGGTTAAATTGACCCTAACTCTCAGTTTATTAATTATAGTAATTAATTTCCCAGTTGCTTAACCACCAGCCATAAAGAGGTACAATAGCTAATGCCTTTACCTTATTAGGTAAAGGCAGGGCCACAGACAGGGAGGGAGAGCCTGGACAATTGTGCCGGGCCCTGTGGCTGCGGGAGGCCTGGCCGGCCCTGGAGGCTGGACCCGGCCAGATGTCAGACCCAACTTCTGTATCTGGCTGCCAGACTTGCTGCTGGGCCCCAGTTCTCCCCAGCTTCTTTGGGCCCCTCTCCCTTCCACATCTTCTCTGGGTCTTTCCTCTCCCACCAGTGTGTGCCAGAAGCTGGGAATGTCCAGAAGTTGGCCTCGACTTTCGCGCCTGCTCACGGACCTGAGCAGCACCAGAGATCTGAGACCACTCCCAAGGTAAGTCTGTGTATGTAAGGAGGGGGGTGTATTATTGTATGTATTATATTTGTGTGGGGGGTATTTATTATTTTGTGTATTGTGTGTTTATTGTTGGGGCGGTGTTATCGTGGGGGAAAATATTATTGTGTGTATCGTGGGGGTTGTAATTATTATGTGGGGTATTGTGTGGGTATTGTGTATTATGTATGTGTGCGCAGAATTCTGTGTGTATGAGGCTAGCCTGAGGGTGAGGGGGGCATTAGTGTGAGGATAGGGGGATTGAGGGAGTGGGTTTGAGTGAGAGGGTCGTTATTGAGTGATATCAGATAGGGAAGTGGGAGAGGAGAGAGGGAGTGAGGATGAGAGAGAGGAGGAGGGCGGGGAGTGAGGTGAGAGAGGGAAATGGCGAAGGTGCAGTGAGAGAGGAAGAGTGACAGGAGGAGATAAATACATGGGTGAGGGGGAAATACAGGAGTGGGGGTGAAAACGGGGAGGTGTTAAAGAGGGAGACGCTGAAACTCTAGTTCTGGGCCCCGGGAAAGCAGCACTGGGTAAGGACATAAAAAAACAGGTACAGTACCTGCTAAATAGTTACATTTCAAGGGTATGGTATCTTCCTGCTCTTAATTAAACAACTGTACCCAAACATAGCTGTATCATTTGCACTTATTATCTATATCTATTTCTTTCTCATCCTCTCCTTACCTGCAAAACCCATATTTCAGGCTTTGGATGGGAGTTACTCTGTCTTTACTGTAGGTATGACCTAAATAATGTCAGGTTAAATCCCTGTGATAAATACAAAAAATACGAAAGCTCACCAAATGTGAACAAATCGCTTAAAGTTGTAACAGTGAATATAGTAACAGTTACATATCTTATTTCTAGACCCAAGACTGACACCTGGTGCTGAGGTGGGGGCCTGAGGTTTTTATTGCTACTTGATATGCCATACGTGGCTTACAGTCAGACAGCGGAAAATAAGTACACGCGTGTGTGATATAACTGAGTTTATATAATCATTACCCAGTCTTTATAACCTTGTGATCCTCAGCAAAGGATCACTACACTCCTAATACAGCACATATCACAATACCTCACAACAATGCTGTGCACGTGTAGCTCATTGTCAGTTTAGAGTGGGCCACCCAATCCTGGGTATATAGGCCTATGAAATGGTGCCAGCATACCGTGGGGGAGCTCTTAATGCACTAAAGTGTTGCAGTCCCATACTTCACAAAGGTGCTTTGGTACCACTTTAATTGCAGCCATGAAGGTTCCCCATCGACAGCGATCGATGCTCCATGCAGCTTTCCGGTGTTGATCCACTTGGCCTCTTGCCACAATGCACTGCTCAAATTCTGGCAACTCTCGGCTCTCTATCAACGGGACTCAAACTGGCCCCGGTCAGTCTCGATTGAGCCTTAAGTCATTCAGCCTCATGCAGCTCTGACTCAAACGTATCATGCACACCCCTTTTAAAGGCTCCTCTCCCTCTTAGCTCTTAGTCCCACCTCTTCCACAACCTTTGTTACTGGTTGCTCTTATGTCCATCATCAGTCACATGTCCATAGCACACTGGAGAGGAACCTGCCAGGGAGCAGTGTGAAGGTGTTGCTTGCATCACACAGGTGGTTACATGTGTGAAACAATAACAATAATATTCACAAGATCACCAACAAAATATCAGTGAAGCTTAATAACAGTGAGGGATACACATGTACATTCTAGATGGTTAACAGAATAGTAAAACCCTTCCCTTGTTTGATAAATAGAAAACCTAGAGGTATGCTGCTCAAAAACAAATGGCTCAGCATCACAAATCTAGGAACAAAAACATGAAAGAGTGCACAACTCTCATAGTGAAATATTGTACATGCAGGTGTAACGGGTCTTCCCCCACCCACTCGCAGATAATACTGTGGAGGTGTAGGAACATGCAAGGTTACGCAGGTGTGGTGCATTACCTGTTGGCTCACAGGAGGGCTGAGCTTCCGCCACGGGGAACCTGGGGTACATATATCTTATACATCTCTAGGTGCAACGCCTCCACCTGGGAGGGATCCCAACGGAGTGGGAGGAGGCCCTCACAGGAAACAACCACACAAAGCGAACGAATGTAAAACAGGACTGGCTTTACTGCATAACCAACTATATATATACACATTAACACAACCGTCATGCGCCACGGCGGACGCTAACCACTCTGGGCGTCACGGCGGCCGCTACCACCTCTGGCGTCACGGCGGACGCTAATCACACTAGGCGTCACGGCGGACGCTACCACCTCAGGTGTCACGGCGGACGCTAATCACACTAGGCGTCGCGGCGGACGCTACCACCTCAGGCGTCACGGCGGACGCTGACCTCTCATAGAGTGCTCCCACCCTGTGTCCAGTAACCCCCACCCAAATGTCTCGCACCCCCAAAGTCAAATACCACTGTGCATGTGTATGTGTGAATGCGCAGCCACTATGTCTGGTGATAGGCCTGGTTGGTGCACGTGAGTTGCAGGTTACCTGCCCGGGCTCCAGCCACGGGTACCGCGATATCACCGGAGATCCGACGTTGTCCTCCACACCGCGTTGGGTGAATTCCAGCGCGGATAATATCACCTTAGTCCCAGGGTCTTTGATGGTGTTCTGAGCCCAGAACCCACCTCGCAGGGCCGCACGGCTGTAGCACTGCGTCCCTGACTAAGCTACCAATAAATGGGTCAGTGTCCCTATCTAGGGCCTGTCCCTATACTCCACAAGCTATTAAGTGGCTCAGGACCTAACTGGGGGCCTGGGGGTTGCTGGCCTAATGCAGAGGGTCACTGACCCCTGCATCCACCTCTTACCCCTAGCTGGTCCGGATCCTGACTGACTGTGTCACTGCAAAACCCCGCGAAAAGTATCTCTTCTTTCCCGGGCAAATCCCTCAGCCTTATTGGCTCCCTGGCGTCAGGTGTCTCTGCCCCTATGCACCCTGGGGGCTGGCCGTCTATTCTCGCGCATGCGCGAGCTATCTGGGGCCTCCCGCGCTAGCTGGCCTCCTGCGCATGCGTGAGCTAACTGTCATGGCGGCGCCCTGCTCCGCTAGCCGCCGGGACCCTAACGACGCGATCGCGGCCTCGGCAACCGGCCCGATCGCGTCCCCGGCAACCGCCCGATCCCACCATGGCAACCGGCCGCACAGCAACACCGCGCGCTCGCAACGGGGAAGGAGGGGGCCGAGTGCGCGAGGGGGACATGGCTACATCCTCCCCCTGGTGAAAACTCCAACGTCCCCGCTTGGACCACATAACTTACTACTATACACAAACGTTATATAATAAAAATGCATCTGGTACGAATACAACTAGCACATTGCATCAACTTTAAACAAGGTTACACAACTCTGTGAGCATCACAATCACGGATTGGATTTTGCTCCGAGATCACTGCTGAGCCTCATAATGGGGTGCCCCCATTTGATCATAGGTTACCCGAGTTGGAGGGTACCTGCCCCTTTGGCTCCTACGGAGTTGTTCTTCAGCAACTCCCTCTGGGGAGTAATAAGTACAGTCCTGAGGCTCAGCCTCTTCCCTTGAGGGGAGAAATGTCTCTGAACAGTCTCTGTTAGGCACAAAGCACGGGCTCTGTGGATCCAAAGGCTGGCCTGTTGGTGCCACCTTAGTAGGCATTGGCCTACGGGGCCCCTTACCCGTAGCTCCTCCGGGAGATGCCCCTTCTGTGGAATAGTCCCTTTGAGAGGGTCCCTCCGTAGGGTCTTCAGGAGTTTCAGAGTGGGTCTCGTTATTTACAGTCTCTTGACCCACCTCTGATAGATCGGACTCACCGTTGAGCGGTGTGGCCTGTATTTCTTCTTCTTCGTCTCCCACTTGGGGGATAGGGAGAAGGTGATTACGATGCCAAACCTTTACCAGGCCGTCTGTGTCTTTGATGCGATAGACCGGGAGGCCGGGCATCTGTGACTCTACCTCATATACGCCATCTCTCCATCGGTCTGGCAGTTTATGTTTTCCGGGGACTCCCAAATTACGAAGTAACACAGCGTCCCCAGGACGTAACTCTCAATACTTGACTTTGTTGTCGTATCGTCTCTTATTGCCAGCATTCAATTTAGCTGTAGACTTCTCAGCCTGTTGGTAAGCTCGCTGCAAACTGTCCTTTAGCCTTTGCACATACTTGAAATGGGTCGCATTGTGTATCCCATCCGTTGAGACTCGAAGACGCACATCCACGGGGAGTCTTGCCTCCCGCCCAAACATGAGGAAGTACGGGGAGAACCCAGTGGACTCATGGCGAGTACAGTTGTACGCGTGTACCAACGTTTCTACGTGACGACTCCATTCTGTTTTCTGCGTTCCCTTCAGAGTTCCAAGCATGTCCAACAGGGTCCTGTTGAATCGTTCAGGCAAAGCATCTCCTTCGGGGTGGTACGGAGTCGTCCGGGATTTGGCGACGTTCAGCATTTTAAGTAATTCTCGGATCAGAGTACTCTCAAAATCTCGCCCTTGGTCAGAGTGGAGTCGGTTTGGAAGACCGCAATGAACGAAGAACTTTTCCCATAGAACTTTCGCGACCGTGATAGCCTTCTGGTCTTTTGTGGGGAAGGCCTGGGCATATCGGGTGTAATGGTCCGTGATGACCAGCACGTTACCGATACCTCGGCTATCAGGTTCGATACATAAAAAGTCCATACACACCAAGTCCATTGGACCAGAACTCTTCAGATGGGCCATGGGAGCTGCTCTGGTAGGCAACGTCTTGCGTTGAACGCACCGGACACAACGGCGGCAGTGTTGTTCCACCGCTTCCCGCATCTTGGGCCAGAAGAACCGGTCTCGGACTAGCCCAAAAGTCTTCTCTACACCGAGATGCCCATGTTCATCGTGTAGGGACTTCAACACTAGGTATTGTAAGTTTTTGGGTAGGACTAGTTGTCTCCTATCCGGGTGGTTGTGGTATTGCACCACCCGATAGAGCAAGCCATTGTCTACTTCAAATTTGTCCCATTCTCGCATGAGCAATGCCACCAAGTCATTGGGCGCACGTTTCAGAAGGGCTGGGTTCCTCTTTTCAACGGCGTGCCTGATGATACTAGCGACCGGATCTCGAATTTGGTAGTCTACCAGATCTTTCCACCGGAACACCTTGTCATGCGTGAGGTGCATCCCCTTTGGGTCGCAGTAGGCGGCGGGGACAGCCTGCGACTGACATCCCAAGGAGTCGGCCACTCGTAACTCGGAGAAGGCCACTTGGTCATTAACTATGGCTGCAGGTTTACACATAGCCCGCACTCCGGGGCCGGGAAGTTCTTCCCATTCCTCGTCATCGGGGGTAGCGAGTAGTCCTGGCCTTCTGGAGAGGGCGTCCGCCCCAATATTCAATGGCCCCGGCTTATACTTCAAGGAGAAGCTGTAGTTACTGAGGGCGGCCTGCCATCTGTGGCCGGCTGCATCTAATTTGGCCGACGTATTAATGTACGTGAGGGGATTTTTATCCGTCCTTACTTCGAAGGTGACACCATACAAGTAATCGTGGAGCTTCTCGGTGATCGCCCACTTGAGAGCCAGAAACTCCAACTTGTAGACGGGGTATCTCTGCTCACTGGGTGTTAGACTGCGGCTGACGTAGGCTACAGGCCGAAGACCTTCGGGGTGCTTCTGATGCAGGACAGCACCCAGCCCATTGAGGCTGGCATCCACATGCAGGACATACGGTTGTTCTGGATCAGCATAGGCCAGCACTGGTGCTTCAGTCAGACTCTTCTTCAAGTTCAGGAAGGCCCGTTCACACTCAGGCGTCCACTTATCGCCAAACGGTTGACGGGCCGACGTGGCCTTTCTCCCAGTATCTTCAGGGTATATCTTCAGCAAATTGTTCAGGGGTTTAGCTCGACTAGAGTACCCTTCCACGAACCGACGGTAATACCCACAGAAACCGAGGAAGGACCGCAGTTCCGTGACATTATCGGGACGTGGCCAGTTCACCACAGCTTCTACCTTGGCTGGATCAGTAGCAATCCCCTGGGCAGACACGATGTGTCCCACGTAGGTCACCGAGGTGTGACAAAACCTACACTTGTCGAGTGATAGCTTCAACCCTTCTTGACCAAGACGATCTATCACCTTCAGCAGCCTCTCCTCGTGTTCTTCTAAGGTCTTCCCGAAGACAATAATGTCGTCCAGGTAAACCAGACACTCCAGGGGAATCATGTCTCCGATAGTCTTTTCCATCAGCCTTTGGAACGTAGTAGGCGCCCCACATATACCTTGGGGCATACGGGTGAATTGATAGAATCCCAGGGGGCAGACGAAAGCTGTTTTTTTCCTGGTCTTCCGGTGTCATGGGCACCTGATAGTATCCTGATCGGAGATCAAGCACGCTAAACCAGTGACTCCCATTCAGCGCATTCAGGATCTCTTCAATGCGCGGAAGGTTGTATTGATACGGGATCGTGCGATTGTTCAGTGTTCGGTAGTCGATACACAGTCGTACGGACCCGTTCTTTTTCCGCACCATCACTATGGGCGACGCGTAAGGTCCTCGTGATTCCGTCACAATCCCAGCGGTTTCCATGTCTTGTATGGCGTTCCTCACATCGTCCACATCCCGAGGGGCAAGGCGACGAGAACGTTCCCGGAATGGAGTGGCATCACTCATCCGAATGGTATGTTGGGCACTGCGGCTGCACCCTACATCCATCTCGCTCGTGGAGAACACATGTCGTCGTTGCAGCAACTGGGTGGTCAACCGCTCTTTCCACTCTGTGGACAACGTCGACTCGCCGAAATTGAAGTCCAGATCGACTATCCGCTCATGCGCGGCCGCCGCCTTCACCTGAGGCGTGGCTCCCACCGGGCTGACCGGATATATGCATCCCAACTTCTGGTCGACATCAAACTCCATCGGAAAGGGGGAGAGATTCTGCACATACACGTGGGTTCGAATAGGGATCTTGGCCGTCCATTCCCTTACTTCGGGTAGTACTCTATACCCTCGCTGAACCTCTTCTTCTTCAGGCTCACTCTCCAGCGAGAACAGTTGGTCGTTCTGGTCTCGGTCAGGATAACAACACCAGACGGCCATCTTTTGCACTCCCCCTGGTAATATGGTCGTCAGTCCTCGTTGACGATTGTAGAGGTCTCCATGACGCTCCAAGGCATATACCCGATGGCACTCCTCTCGTAGGACGGGGTCTAGGAGCGAATCGGCCAGCGGCAGCTCGTTGGTCTCTTTCAAGTAAGCTCGAATTATAGCTTGCACTGTGTCCGCATTGGTTCCCAAGATGATGGGGTATTTACAATGGTCGTGGGGCTCCGGGCATACCATGGCCGCTACCTGCATAGGGTGCTTCTTGCCGGTGTTCAGTTGGAGTATGTCCAGCTGGACCCTTGCAATCCCATCGATGGGGTAGTCTTCATTACTCAATCCCCTAACCTTCATATGTTCGGCCGGCCTCAGAGGGCAGTGTTGAAGGTGCTGGTCATAGAACTTGCGATATATTATGGTCACTTGTGACCCAGTGTCCTATAGGGCCGAGGCGTATATCCCTTCTATTACCACGGGTACGATGGCCGCAGGGCCCACTTGACTGCAAGCTTCACCGGGGGAGGCGTCCTCACTGGGGCCAGCGTCAGCAGGAGAATCCGTGGTTCCCTGAGGGGTGTTCACCTCAGGCCCGACGGTCTGGGCTCGGCATACCATCGATCGGGCTGTGCTTTGTCGGTCGGGAGGTTTTTCTTCCAGTTGGTCCTCCTTCTCCGGACAATAGTACGAGATGTGGCCCTTCTTCCCGCAGTTGTAGCAAGATACCTCACGGCGGTCCGGACGACCCTTATACGTGGATGAGGACCGCTCAGAACTACGACTTTCCCGAACAGACGACTTGGGGGTCGTTTCCTCCTCTGGTGTGGAAGGTTTCTTACTCTTTGGGGCCGAGGGGGCCACAGGGTCATCCTTGGGGGTAGTTTTGGATTTCTTTGATTCATGGAAATGGCGCTGCACTTCATGGTCTCTTATGTAATCCATTAGTTCCCCGTATTTAGGGGATACTGCCGCGATCGGGGCGGCCCGCATCATTATAGCTATGTTGTGGTCAGGCAACGACCCCTTGAGTAGCTGTTTGAACCGGTATCGGTCTGCTTCGGCCGCGGAAATGATATGCTTGTCCAGGAGGGTGCCCAGACACAGCTGTAGGTCACAAACGAAGGCAGATAAATCTTGTCCTTCACGTTGTCGGAGGGCTTTGAATTGAGCCAGTAGCTCATCTTCGTCGTCTTTTCTGGCAAAGGATTTAATTAGCATTTCCACTAGTTCCTGGGCAGTAACTTCTCCTTCCACGCTCCGGTGCGCTCGCACTAACCGAGCGGCGGGGCCTCGGAGGCACTCGACCAGTCTTTGTCTCTTGCTGGCTTCAGAACACGACCACTCTTCTATGATTTGAAGCGTATGGTCCCTCAATGCCTCGATCCCCTCTTCTCCCGTGGGCGTCGGCAGAATCCCAGAGAAGGCCTTGAGTTTCCGGTAGTTCTGTGCTTGCGTCGAAATGGTTACAGCTTCTGCTAGTTGGGAGACTATCGTGTTCACGTCAAGATTCCCACTAAGGGCCTGACTACTGCTCCCCGTTCCTATGCTAGGCATGGTTGGGGTCCCGCCAGACCGTTGATCAGGGTTGGGTGGGATGAGCGGGCTCCTTGCCCAGCTGGCGGAACCTCCTAATCCGCTTGGGGTGAAAGAGACCCTAGGGGGGTCCACTCGGTGAGGCGTACTGGTCACTCGTTGGCTCGGGTGTAATCCAGTACTAGTGGACGCTTCTTCAGGAGATTGAGAGTCAGCGTAGATCATGCGGCAGTCCTCTGCGGAGGGCTCGGGTAGGTTTAATACATGGGGGGCCGTTTCTAAGCATATGTCACTCATGGTGTACAGGAGACAGGTGATCCCCCGGCCAGCAATATCCAGTTTATAGTCTATCACCCGGGCGGTGGCCAACCCCGGGCAACTTCTTACTTGTGTGCGCACTGTAGATAAGTCTGTATCCATAGCTACCCCGGTCACTGCAACCGCGCGTCTTGGGGATAATTGGTGCGCTAAGGCCCAGGCATGGACATCCTGCGGTGACGGCACGGACATGATAAAAATATGAATCGGGCAATTTAGAAAAAAAATTGGAACAGGGCACCCCAGGACTTGATCTCAGCAGCGCCTCCAAATGTAACGGGTCTTCCCCCACCTACTCGCAGATAATACTGTGGAGGTGTAGGAACATGCAAGGTTACGCAGGTGTTGTGCATTACCTGTTGGCTCACAGGAGGGCTGAGCTTCCGCCACGGGGAACCTGGGGTACATATATCTTATACATCTCTAGGTGCAACGCCTCCACCTGGGAGGGATCCCAACGGAGTGGGAGGAGGCCCTCACAGGAAACAACCACACAAAGCGAACGAATGTAAAACAGGACTGGCTTTACTGCATAACCAACTATATATATACACATTAACACAACCGTCATGCGCCACGGCGGACGCTAACCACTCTGGGCGTCACGGTGGACGCTACCACCTCTGGCGTCACGGCGGACGCTAATCACACTAGGCGTCACGGCGGACGCTACCACCTCAGGCGTCACGGCGGACGCTAATCACACTAGGCGTCGCGGCGGACGCTACCACCTCAGGCGTCACGGCGGACGCTAACCTCTCATAGAGTGCTCCCACCCTGTGTCCAGTAACCCCCACCCAAATGTCTCACACCCCCAAAGTCAAATACCACTGTGCATGTGTATGTGTGAATGCGCAGCCACTATGTCTGGTGATAGGCCTGGTTGGTGCACGTGAGTTGCAGGTTACCTGCCCGGGCTCCAGCCATGGGTACCGCGATATCACCGGAGATCCGCCCGATCCGACGTTGTCCTCCACACCGCGTTGGGTGAATTCCAGCGCGGATAATATCACCTTAGTCCCAGGGTCTTTGATGGTGTTCTGAGCCCAGAACCCACCTCGCAGGGCCGCACGGCTGTAGCACTGCGTCCCTGACTAAGCTACCAATAAATGGGTCAGTGTCCCTATCTAGGGCCTGTCCCTATACTCCACAAGCTATTAAGTGGCTCAGGACCTAACTGGGGGCCTGGGGGTTGCTGGCCTAATGCAGAGGGTCACTGACCCCTGCATCCACCTCTTACCCCTAGCTGGTCCGGATCCTGACTGACTGTGTCACTGCAAAACCCCGCGAAAAGTATCTCTTCTTTCCCGGGCAAATCCCTCAGCCTTATTGGCTCCCTGGCGTCAGGTGTCTCTGCCCCTATGCACCCTGGGGGCTGGCCGTCTATTCTCGCGCATGCGCGAGCTATCTGGGGCCTCCCGCGCTAGCTGGCCTCCTGCGCAAGTGCGAGCTAACTGTCATGGCGGCGCCCTGCTCCGCTAGCCGCCGGGACCCTAACGACGCGATCGCGGCCTCGGCAACCGGCCCGATCGCGTCCCCGGCAACCGCCCGATCCCACCATGGCAACCGGCCGCACAGCAACACCGCGCGCTCGCAACGGGGAAGGAGGGGGCCGAGTGCGCGAGGGGGACATGGCTACACAGGTATGGCATGAAAAAGGGTAAGTATTGCACATACAAAAAGAAAGTGAAAAACAAGCTTATAGTATACGACCAAGCTCGTAATCTCTTTGGAATTTGATGCAGGGAAATCCTGGAATGAAGAGGATTTATATAGGTTTTCCGTGCTAAGAGAGGCAGCCGCTTCCAGAGAGATTACAACATTTTAATGTTATACTTGAATATACAACATTTCACTAAGAGAGTTTTGCGCTCTTTTTCATGTTTTTGTTCTTAAATCCTTGTGCTAACTTGAACAGCCTTTAATGGATATACAGACAAGCCAACGAGTATTCTAAAACTTGCCTTAAACTTGCCTTAAACTAGCAAGGTACATGCTGGGTACATTTCAGTGACATTTCTGCAGAGGCTAATGGCCCATCGGATTAACACAGCAGGGGTTCCTGGCAATCCCCTTCACTTTGAATGGGACTGCCAGGGACCCACGGTGTTAATCTGATGGGCCATTAGTCTGTCTGCAGAAATGTGTGAAATGTTGCAGCATGTACCCAGCATATACTCAGCATGTACCCAGCATGTACCTGGGTCTTTTTGGAGATTGACCCAGGTTTGTTTTAGAATAATCGTCGGCACTACAGTACGATGTTGGTGGGAATGCCCTATTTGCATTCATTAGTAATAATGGCTTGAAAAATGTAACCATACATTATTTCAAGGGGTACCTACCACTGGTTTAATGTTAGGCTACTCTCTTTAGTGAATAGGCTTTACAAATGGCCTGACATTAATTTAGGTTAATATTAAGTTCAATAACTTAATGGAGCTTAGTGCCTAAAAGGCCAGATGTTCTCCAGAAGAGCAAAGATATCATTATGATTGGACATATACAGCATATGACTTCGGACCATCTAAGGGGCTTCTCTAGGAAAAACGACAACACTAGGCAAACCATATACCCCAAACCCCTTTGTTCCCAGCCCCAACCCTAATAATGACACAATATCCCTTCTTTGCAGAAAAACAGCCAAAGCTTTTTATTGACAGCAACTGACCATGGGAATAACAATGGTTATGCCAACCTTGGATGATCCACTCCTCAGCCCACGGATACCGTGACTCTTGAACATGCCATCACCTGACCTAACTAATTGGACTCCCTGCCATCGCCCATCTTTGAGAGATTAATAGAGAGGGGGAGGTAACTTGCAGGCTTGCCGATCATACCAAGGTCGGAGCCCTTCCCCAGCTCAGATCTCGGAGTCTTATGCCGAGTCTCCAATGAGCTTAACATACCCTTAGTGACCTGCTTGACAAAACCTCAAGCCCCTTTTCCCAAAGACCGCGGCTGTGACAAAGTAGCAAAGTATTCCAAACCGCCACCCCATTATCCAGATATTTAAACATTCTGACCAGCAGCCTATCCATCATCCATCATATACCCTTTCGTCTCCTCCAAACTCCCCAAGCCAGCCTATCCCATAACCCTCATAACTCTTCTTAAACCCTCCCTAGCCTCATTAACCACTACCAGGCTAGCTCCTACTGGCCAAAGTCATAAGCAGGATTTGGGGGATTGTTTCTTATTACACGTTATCGCATCGCACTTAAAACAGGCTGTTTTTTTCCAGTAAATGTCTATTTGTGTCTGCTTGCTCTAAGGCCAGATTACATCATTTTTTCCCAATAAAGCAGTAGACACATGACCTTTCTCTATCAGCAATATTATCCTTTAATGCCATCGAGCAGGAATGTTTTTTTATTCTGGGTTTAGTAGGAAAAAGTATATTCTCCTTTTGTGTATAATCAACAAGAACTTTAGGCAAAAGTGACTTGTTTTTTAACATTTCTAAAATATTACAATTTTTTTTAAACATTGTCTTGCTATATATCAGCCCCAACAAAACTGTATTCTCATCCTTTAACCTATCTGCTATTGGAACATCTTTAAAGGGGTATCAGAAAATAAATGTTTCAAACAACAATTAAAATCGACCTAAAGTAAATTTCTCTTGTTTGTTTCCTGCTTGTAAATGTGAGGGTCTATTTTCTCCGGGTACAGATAATGTATATGTTATCTGGTAATTATATACACATACACACAAGTGATTATATATATATATATATATATATAAAAGCAAGAAATTAGCGCAAGTGTCCAGATGAATAAACAATATATGACAATTTATTAAAACAATTAATAAATACCCCTAGCAAAATAATCTATATAGGATAAACATATAACATAAAACACATATTACTAAATAGTGCTTACAAACATGAAAATGAAATCACCACATACAGCTGATAAGTAAAGGAGGATATCCTTGCTTGTGTTTGCCACACAATATGGTTGGGGGACCAGCTCTGTATAAGGAAGACAAATAGGAGATAACTCTGACAATAGATCACATATAAAGTCCAAAGGCGTGTATACACATTGGTATTTTAAAGTTCCGGTAAAGTTCACCCGTAACCACTTTTTCCTTAATGATATTAGTATGCCCGTCGGCTGTGTCTCTCACCACAGGGAGACCGCAATTGTGCCGATCCGGATACAATTCCTAGAAAATTGCTGCAAGTGGTGCTGCCCGATGGAGCGGGGAAAGGGTGGAAGGAGGGGGGGGAGAACAACCGCGCAGCCAAACCCCAGTCCACCGGTGTACTTTAACTACACCAGGACTCCACACTCCCCTAGGTGATACAGATGATTCCACGAGCACTAAACTCCCAGCTTTAGCTCAGCACTCCATGTTACAAGCTGTACAATAATGTAACTTTAAAACTTCTTGTGATCTCTGTCTCCGTCTCAGACTCCCGTCCCACAGCAGGTAGGCATGGGATCCTCACACAGCTGATGGATGATTAGAATGACAACTACCCTAAGCTTTTCGTCAGACCAGGTGCTGACTTCATCAGGGGTGTGTTTCAAAAGTGGCTGCCAGCATACTTATATAGTGCTTAGTGAACCGTGATAGGATAACCTAGTGGCAAATTAACATGATATTAATAGCAGATGTGTCTAATAGAACTCAGGACATACGTCCAAAAGATAAAAAAAAATGAAATTTCCTGAGTTCTATTAGCCACATCTGCTATTAATATCATGTTAATTGGCCACTAGGTTATCCTATCAAGGTTCACTAAGCACAATGTAAGTATGCTAGCATGTCAATTCTTTAGGCTTGAGAAATTGGCTAAAGAAGAGATGATACACTGGTGGGATCTCTTATCACTACAAAGGTATCTACTGTAGATGAGAAATTAGTGCCCAGGGGGTTAAGAATTATTAAAAAAAAACATTTTTGAAACTAATTAAGAATTTTCCTCAAATTGGAACAAAATATTGGAAAATTGTTCCTTCTCTTTAATTCGTTTACTTATCACCTATCGAGAGGATAAAGTGAAAATTATTGAGAAGGATATTGAAGAATTACAAAATTCTTTAATTCCATTTGTGGAGAGTGACGAATTTCAGGAATTAGACAAGTTAGTTAACAGTCGAGTTTTAGGTTTTGAAGAAGAAATACTTCAGCGGAAAAAGAAGAAATTTACCAGGGATACTAATGATTATGCCATGGATAGGGTGACAGATTGGAGAAGAAAAAAAAGCTGTGTGTGCTGTGCACGCGCATAGTAAGTGAAACTTCTTTGACTTTTGTTACAGAAATTTACTTATAACGCGCGTGCTCGGCACACGTGTCAGTCAGTTTATGTGTCAGTCAGTGTGTGTATGTGTGTCAGTCAGTGAGTATGTATGTGTGTCAGTCAGAGAGTATGTATGTGTGTTTGTTTGTGTGTGTGTCGGTCACTGTGTGTATGTGTGTCGATCACTGTGTGTATGTGTGTCGGTCACTGTGTGCATGTGTGTCAGTCAGTGTGTGCATGTGTGTCAGTCAGTGTGTGCATGTGTGTCAGTCAGTGTGTGCATGTGTGTCAGTCAGTGTGTGTGTGTGTCAGTGTGTGTGTGTCAGTGTGTCAGTCAGTGTGTGTGTGTCAGTGTGTGTTAATCAATGTGTGTGTGTGTGTGTGTGTGTGTGTGTGTGTGTGTGTGTGTGTGTGTGTGTGTGTGTGTGTGTGTGTGTGTGTGTCAGTCAATGTGTGTGTGTGTGTCAGTGTATGTCTCTCTCTCTCTGTGTTGTGTGAATGTCTCTCTGTGTCAGTCAGTGTGCGTGCGTATGTGTGTCAGTCAGTGTGCGTGTGTATGTGTGTCAGTCAGTGTGCGTGCGTATGTGTGTCAGTGTGCGTGCGTGTCAGTGTGTGTGCATGTCAGTGTGTGTGTGTCAGTGTGTGTGTGTGTCAGTCAGTGTGTGTGTGTGTGTGTGTGTGTGTCAGTCAGTGTGTGTATGTGTGTCAGTCAGTGTGTGTGTGTGTGTGTGTGTGTGTGTATATGTGTGTGTATATGTGTGTGTGTCTCTCTTTCTGTGTCCTGCCCCCTCTCTCCTGACTCCCCCCCACCCCAGGCGGAGCTGCGGCTATGTCTGAGTCTCTCCCCCCCCCCTCCTGTCCCCTCCCACCCTCCTCCTCCCCCCTCCTTCTCCCCCCCCTACTCCTCCCCTCCTCTCCTCCCCCCCTCCCCCACGGAGACGCGGCCGCACCGGGCCCGCCGTATGTGAGGGGCTGATACCGTGATTAAGAGCCCCCCCCCCTCCGGCAGTGCTGCGTGGGAAGCGGCGCGCTCAAACCCCCCGCTTCCCGCGTTGCAGGAGCCAGGAGCGCACGATAACGTCTGTGCGCGCATGCGCGGCACATGCTGACAGCGCAGCGGCCGTCATGATCCTGGGGCTCCTCTCCTCCTCCGGCACCGGCGGCACTCAGTCAGCGGGACTCGGGGAAGGGGAAGTAAGAGGGAGGAGAGAGGCTGAGCAGCGGCTCCTCCTCACAGCTGGAGGACTTGTTGGGCTTCCGCCTTCTTGGTACACCCACAGTACCGGAAGCTCTGCGCACGTCTAGGGGTAACGGCGGCCGTTAGGAGCGGCGCCGGCGCATGTCACAGCGGGTGGGGGGGGGGTGGCTTGCGGCCACCGTTAGGAGCGGCGCGGCAGCTATCGCCGCCGCCGCCACATGTCACAGCAGGCGTGGGGGGGAGGGGGGAGTTACGTCACTTCCGTTTCATTTTCGTCTCCTTCGCTCCAGTTTTGCCCCATGAGAATAGGTGCCACTAAAGAAGTTTCACTTCAAAAAGTGAGATGATTCTCGTCATTATACTCCACATAGACAGGGACAGAAGTTCAATAAATATAGAGATAAGAGTAGAGAACATCATTCTACTCAGGTTTCCAAACTTCAGGATAAAAAATATTTTTCAAGGGAAGAAAAGAAAAAAGGATATTAAAAAATCCCATATAAATGTTCTACAGAAAATAGATATGATGTATTGCAAGACGATTTTTCCTCCTCTAAATTGAACCAAGATTTAAAAGATAGGGAATTCTCAAATGGGGCTATATCTGAGAATAAAAATAAGGACCATACAAATCAAGTATTTATTTCCACTCAAGGTACTTCTCATACTGTTTCTTTTTTAGAAATGGTGAATCAACAAGAAGCCAGGGAGAAAGGGAAAATATATTCCCTCTGGGACAGGCATCCAAAACAACAGGGGTTCACATCGCAGCGCAGAAAAAGAAGTGACGATGAAGAAGATCAGGGCAACATCAGCAAAGAAAGAAAGAGAACGGACTAAGGACATTGATGCCGGAGAGTCACTGTATTTTCAATCTGTCAAGTTTTGTATCAGCATCAGCATCAGCATCCCATTTTTGTCTAAAAGTCTTTCATTTGCACCTAGTAGTTTACCTAATAAATTTAATTTGTTTGTAGATCTAAATAAATACATACATTAGAAAGGAAACCCTAATGAGATATTTCCTGTTAAAAGCAAAGAAAAAGAAGAGATGTTTAATACACAAGAAAAAAATTGCATTAAAGCAATGACATCACTTTAATCAGATAGTTCCTCTACTCTGGATGGGGATGGTAATAGCAGTGCTGGTGTCAAATTTAATCTTAATGGAGACTTGTTAACACAATGTTCTACACAAGAACAATCTTTAATAATATGTAGTCCATTGGATTTGTTTGATTCAGGTAATCTTTCTTCTCAAACAGTTAATTCTCAATCTCAGTGAAATTCAGATCAACTGTGTGATTTAACACATTCTCATAATCCAAGTGGTTTATCTACCTCTGAGGTAAATCAGTCCCATTCTCAGGAAAATCAAGTTCAATTGTGCGATTTAAAACATTGTTACAATTTTAGATCACTATCTCTGAAGTATGTCAGTCACATTCTCAGGAAAATCGAGTTCAATTGTGCGATTTAAGACATTCTCATAATTTTAGTGGATCACCTACCTCTGAGGCACATCAGTCACATATAATGGAGTTAGATCCATTTCATAGGTCATTTAATCAGGCGATTGTACAGATAATTCAAAGTACTTATCTGGGGAACGAACATATTATAGAAAACTCTACATTGGATATTAAACATTCACCTTTTACCCCCAGATCAACATTTTTCCCGTATCAATCAAAGGGGGGATTTATAGAAACATGTTATACCTTAGTATTGAGGGATTTTGAAACCCTCTGTCAGAAAATGCCTACATTTTTGCATAAAAACGAATTGCCTTAAAAGTCAATTAAATGAAGTAGTGATAAGGCAAGCTGACAAGGGGGGAGGAATTGTCCTTCAAGACAGGGTTGATTATGTGGCAGAAGCAACTCGGTTGTTGGAAGATAGTTGATCCTATAAAGTATTAATAAATGATCAGATGGATATATATCAAAAAGAGTGTTTACAGATGATGCGGTATGCTTCGGATCATGAGCCGTTCCAAGCCTTCTCCATACTTTTTTCTTCCCATCATTCTGGTACAGGTTAATCTTAGTTTCATCTGTCCAAAGAATGCTGTTCCAGAACTGAGCTGGCTTTTTTAGATATTGTTTGGCAAAGTCTAACCTGGCCTTTCTATTCTTGAGGCTTATAAATGGTTTGCACCTTGTGGTGAACCCTCTGTATTTGCTCTCGTGAAGTCTTCTCTTTATGGTAGACTTGGATAATGATATGCCTACCTCCTGGAGAGTGTTCTTCACTTGGCTGGATGTTGTGAAGGGGGTTTTCTTTACCATAGAAAGGATCCTGCGATCATCCACCACTGTTGTATGTTACCTTGAAGGTGCATTAACTGAATTATTGTCTCAAAGCTGCAAAATGAGTAAAACAAAATCATACCAGATTTAACAAAGCAATACGTCACATTAATTAAGTGGTCTTCTTTTTCTTTGTTAAATAATTTTTCAACAGTGTATTCACAATTTTGAAGCAGGGAGACGTTGATAAAAAAAATCCCCAAATCAAACAATGTTGAAAGCTATAACTTCCTTTGATAGAAAAAAAACACGACAGCTGCTACTCACCACAAACATATCTCTGGTGTTCGGCTGCATATAAAAAAAGGAAAATAATCACCACACAAAGCATAAAAAGTCTTATTAAAATATTACATTAGCAAAACACGAATTGTTATATTTCGCCCTTGTAGAGGTAAAAGTCATTAACTACGTCCTTGAAGGCTGAGGAAAAGGCGATTACATGTTCTTATTGACCATAGAACAAAAGACAAAACATAGTATATAGTTAAATACTTATCTGTATATCTTCTCATAAGTAAGAGTAATTTAGTTATATTCTTTGGTCAAAGTATTTTAAAACAACCACGTCACAGTATGGCCCATCTGTAGGTCTTAACACTGCTGCACCAGCAAAAAGCTCTCACAACCTCTCTAAAGGAGAGAGAACTGGCTTTAGTAGACTGGTCATTTACAGCTGCTTAGCAAGAACTGCAATTAAAAAAAGGGGATGAGTGTGCTTGGAAACAGGGAGGAGGGGTCACTAACCTCCATGTTATTTTACCAACTGAAATTAACAAACGCATATAGCCCCTGTAAGCTCAGAACCCAAATCCACCACATCATATATAATGTGTCAAAAAGAGTGCTACTAGGATTGGAACCTCATGTATAGAACTGTCAAAAAGGCCCTAGTGCTACATCTAACTTGAAATATGATATAGTTAAATATTTATGTGTTTATCTTCTCATAAGCAAGGGTCATTTAGTGCAATTCTTTGGCCAAAGTATTCTAAGCCTGCAACCGCTTCAGGTTATGGCCCATCTGTAGGTCCTAGCCCTGCCGATTAACAACTAATAGGCATAATTTTACATTTTAAATTGCCACTAGTAACTAATAAGAACAATTTTAACCGGACTACCACATCCAAACTCTTATTTAGCTTATTAATGGTCATTTAACTGATACACTTTAAGCTATATTTTGTAATGAATCAAAGCAATATTATGTCTGCCCCACCCAAATATTTTACAGAAATTAACTTTCATTCTTGTTTAGTTCTTAAGCATCGTGGATTTCTTTGTGTTAGAAAACCACAAAAGGAAGTGCGGCATCAGAGCTTCTGAGTTTCACTTAAATACACAATATAGTTCAAAAGCATCTAGTGAAGGAAAAGAGCAAATATAAAGAGCAATAGAAAATCAAAACTGACAACTGCCAAGGACCAAGAGGGCAACTTTCCTTGGGTATTGCAAAATATTAGACCTTTTCTTGATTGCTACTTTTTTTTAACTTGGTCTTCTCCTGTTATTTACTTTACTATAATATTTTCAATCATGTCACTTTAAGGCATGACGTCACATCTTTCTGAACTAATGTAACCTATCAGATTGTACAGCAACCAATGGGATTGTCTTCAATCCCATTGGCTGTAATACCATTTGATATAGCCATGTGGTTTTAAAGATGTGACATACCTCCCTTGGAGATGATACAGCGTCCAATCGGATTGGAGCTGTACCTTCTGGCCATAAAATGTGATGTCACAGGCCCTATATAAGGCCTGTACGTCTCCTTTTACCTCAAGAAGCTGATGAGAGAACATCCTGTTCTGGATTTACCATTGGGTTTTGGATTGACAGATGAAGATAGTAGATTAAAGAAAAGATAAAAATAATGACAGATGATGAAAGAAGACGGTGATAGAAGATAAAAGAAAGAAGTTTTTTTTTAACCTGATGCTGGTCTTCAAGGTGGATCGCGTTGGATTGCGGGTGATGATGTCGCGGTACGAGAAATTGCAGATACAACGGGATTCAGAGGGTGAAGACTTCTAAAAGTAAGTAAAATTTTGAATGTATGTAAATGTCTTTTTTTCAGTTTTTTTCATTGTGTTTATTTATTTTTATGTTTGTGATTGCTCATTGAAAGATAATTTATTAATATGTGCCCCTTTAGGGTACAGATAAATACAGTGACAGCCAATGCATTTTTTGGCAAATGCTTTTTTTGAATTGATTGTAATTTTTTCTATTTGTTTTTATTGTTTGGATTCAAATGTTTGGAATTTGAATGACTTGTTTTTTGTACATTTTAGGATTGGTTAGCATTTGAAATTAATTATTTGTTTTGTTGGCTACTGGTTTAAATTCATTAATTGTTTTGTTGGCTAGTGTTTAAAATTAATTAATTGTTTTGTTGGTTAGTGCTTTTATTTATTAAATTGATTGGTTGGCTAGTGCTTTTATTTATTTAATTGGTTGGCTAGTGCTTTTATTTCTTGAATTGGGGTGTTTAGGTGCTTATATATATCTTTTATTATTATGTATTTTTGGCCTTCATGCTTTTTTATTAGGGTGACTATTGACTGCTTTAGGTGCTTATCATGCCCATATTATATGGGTATGATGTACTACTATGCCAATCAATGGATACAGGGTGGGTATAGTGGGCCTGGGGTAAGTAGTTAGGCGTCCCCTGTGGGTAGCGGGGGTTGGTGAGTTAACCCCTTAATTACTATAGCGATTATTAACCGCTAAGGTGATTAAAGGGTTAGGGGCCATTAGATTGTTTTTTTTTGGTATTCTTTCTGACAAGGGAGGACATGGACCTGGAGTATGCTTATGAGGACGCCCTTCATTATGGCAGGGGTAAGTAGAAAGTCTTATTTACTTTATTTATGCTGGCTGGCAAATACTTGATTTTATAATGGGCAAATGAGCTATTATCCATATCTGGGTAATAGTTATTTTGCCCATTACAGTACTGTATGTGTTGGGGGGGGGGGGAGTGGAGGGAGTGTATTTATTTAAATGTATTAGATTTTATTTTTTCTTGTATTCTTTCTGGCAATAGAGGACATGGACCTGGAGTATGCTGATGAGGACGCCCTTCATTATGGCAGGGGTAACTGAAAGTCTTATTTATTTTATTTATGCTGGTTTATTTATGCTGGTAAAGCGTAGCTCACCACAAACGAGGCGCGACTGCGGGGCTGAGGTAGGGAATTGTATATAACGTCAACCACAACCGCGAGGGCACGTCTAGAATGTAGGGTAGTCGTGCAGGCCAGATCAGGGTTACAGAAGACAGGGTTAACATGATACTTGCCAGGTCCAGGGATGTAGAGGATCGGAGTGTTGGGGTACATAGCCAAAGCCAAAGCCAGGGTGAGTGTAGGAGAAAGCAGCGTCATCGTATTTCCAAAGCCCGGGTCAGTGCAGGAGACAGCAGCGTTGTCGTATCCAGTCCGGGGTCAGCGTTGGAGAAGTCACAAGTGGAATCCAGGCAGGGTCAGGCAGCAAGAGAAAAACAAATATATCAAAGAGTGGCGCTCAAAAATTATATAAAGAAATATGATAAATTGTGATACTTAATACAAACATGAATGGATGCTGCTTAACCCAGTGTGGGGTCGTTCTCTCGATCCCGTGGACAGTGAAGGGGTGAAGATCATCGGGAAGCGCAAAATCATGTAAAAACAGAAGAAAATTCCCTGATGGTGCAGTATTGTGATTGATATAAAAATAAATATTAAGGGGCAGTGTGCTAAATACTCACAAGTGTAGAGTGAGCAATGTTCCCATAAAGGTTTCTTTTTGGGTGGCAGCCCGTTGGACCGTCAGACAGGTAAGTGGAATGGTAAGTGCTGGAGACCTTAAATGAATAACATAAACACGGACATAGTGCAGACTGTACAAAATCTCTTTAAAAGTAAGTGTATGTGCAGTGCACTCACATGGTATAAAAAGGTAATAAGCGTTTAGATCACACAGGTCGGATCTCAGCAATGTATAAGCTGCTCTCTCAGTCCCCCCTCTGCCTCGGCGGGCGTGCGTGTCACCGGTGCGTCTCACCCAAACCGGAAACCGGAAGTGACGTCATCTGCTCTGGGGGACTCCGATCCTTTGGGAGTTTTCTCTCGTCAGCCTCACTCTACGCGTTTCTCCGTATTGCGGTTTCTTCAGGAGTGTATAGCTGACAGGTTCTAAGAGGATTATATACGCAACGCTCGAATCCCATTGGTTTACAATTAAATATGGTAATCGTGATGCGTAATTAAAAAAGAGACTACATATGTTGACAGACAATAGTTATAAGACTCATATCAGACATACATGAGTCTTCCAAAAACTGATTTTAATAAAATAAACTTTAAATTTACATGATATACATAGAATAAAATAGTTAAAATAATTAAAATAAATTAAATTAACCATTACAACATGATTAACCCCTAAATAAACTTAGCTAATCACATATCTTAGGAGACACAATAATGCAGTTTATCTAGTGGAGAAAAAGAGAGGCATGTTAGAATCATTCACAAGAAAGGTTTTATGTCGAACTCAAGATTTAAACCTTGGGGGGAAACGGTTTTAAGCTCGAACATCCAGAATGATTCCCTCTTAATTAAATTCAAATCTCTATTGCCCCCCCTCCAATGGGGCAAAACCTGTTCTATGGCTTTGAATGAGAAGCTAGCAGGATTGGAGCTGTGTGTCAATTAAAAGTGATTTGAAACACTATGGGTTGTGAGTTTGTATTTAATATTACGGTTTTAAGCTCGAACATCCAGAATGATTCCCTCTTAATTAAATTCAAATCTCTATTGCCCCCCCTCCAATGGGGCAAAACCTGTTCTATGGCTTTGAATGAGAAGCTAGCAGGATTGAAGCTGTGTGTCAATAAAAAGTGATTTGAAACACTATGGGTTGTGAGTTTGTGTTTAATATTACCCAGATGTTCTAATATACGCGTTCTAAGCAGGCGTATGGTCTTACCAATGTATTGTAAGCCACACTCACATTCCGCAAGATAAATGACAAAACTGGATCTACAGTTCAAGTGCTGTTTAATGTTATAAGATTTTTGTGTTACATTAGATTTGAAACTGTGTACTTCTTTGGAACTATGCTGGCAGGCAGTGCACATTTTACATTCATAAAATCCTTTAGGGGGATCTAGCCAAGTGTGCTTTTTGGCTTTAGTATTTCTTAGGGCACTCGGGGACAGGAAATTTTTAATATTTGGTGCTCTCCTATAAACCATTTTTACTCTGTCCGCCAAATGTTCCCCCAAGATGGGATCATTTCTGAGTATCGGCCAATGATTGTTAAGAATTTTATTAATCTTACTAGCATCCTTATTGTATTGCGTAATGAAAGGCACTTGTATAGTGTCAATCTCTACAAGTTTTTTTGGGGCAGATATGAGCATGGATTCCCTAGGGGTATTTTTAGTTCTAGCTAGTGCTCGATCAACTACATCCCTCTTATAATGTCTCTCTCTAAACCTTTTAGATAGGATTGTGGATTGCTCCTCAAACACATGATTATCTGTGCAGTTACGCTTGAGTCTGCGATACTGCCCGTATGGGATGTTTTCAATCCACTTATTGAGGTGGCAGCTTGATTGTAAGATGTAGTTATTTGTGTCCACCTCTTTGAAATAATTTTTTGTCTTAATAAAACCATTTTCCAAATAAATACAAAGGTCTAGGAAGTTGACAGAGGTACTGCTAATTGTGGATGTGAATCTCAGATTATACTCATTGTCATCCAAATACAAGAGAAACACATCCAAATCTTTTACAGTGCCCTTCCATACAAAGATGATATCATCTATGTATCTCCGCCATGTGACCAAATTTGCATCCAGCCCCGGCCAAGACCATATGAATTGGTCCTCCCACATGGCCATCAATAGATTGGCATAGCTGGGTGCAAATTTGGTCCCCATGGCGGTCCCACAGAGTTGCAGATAAAAAACCTCATTGAACCAAAAGAAGTTCTTACTTAGGATAAACTTTATGCAGTCCACCAAAAAATCCACTTGTATTGTGGGAAATATCCCTTCCTTTTCCAAAAAATGTCTGGCGGCTCTACATCCATCATCATGTTTGATAGATGTGTAAAGAGCCGTCACATCTGTTGTCACCAATATGAAGTTGTCCTGCCATTCTATCTCTCTCAGCATCTGAATTACATCATTCGTATCTTTCAAATAGGATTTCTGTTTTTTAACTATTCCCTGTAGATAGCTATCCACAAACTCGGACAGGTTGGCCGTCAGTGACCCAATGCCAGAAATTATAGGCCGTCCTGGGGGGTGTGTGCGATTTTTATGTATCTTTGGTAGGAAGTAGAAAACGGGGAATATTGGATCCTCCACATTTAGGAACTTTAATTCGTGTTCCTCCAATACTCCCCGCTCTCTTCCACCCCCCAAAAGAGTTTGTAGTTCTTTTTTATACAGGGCAGAAGGGTTAGATACAAGTTTCTGGTATGTATTGGTATCACCCAGTATCTTATTCGTTTCAGACATGTAGTAATCGTGATCTAATATCACTACTCCCCCTCCCTTGTCCGCTGGCTTTATTACAATGGTTTTATCTGCTGAGAGTTCCTCTAGTGCCAATTTTTCAGATTTTGTTAGATTAGAATGGTACTTCTTATTGTTATTATTAGATAAGGCTTCCAAGTTTTTGGTGATTAATTGGAAAAATACTTCCAAATGATTGCCTTTTGCAAACTTTGGGAAAAAATGAGATTTTGGTTTAAATTTAGAATGGACACAATCCACTGTATCAGTGTCCATTGTGGATACATCTACAACTTTATTAAGTTTGGTATCAATCCAGTTTTTAGTTTCAACATCCTTATTTATGTAGAACCTCTTAAGGGTCAGTGACCTTAAAAATCTGTGGGCATCCAAGTATAGGCCAAATTTATTTGGTCCAACAGTTGGGGCAAATGTAAGGCCTTTGCTAATTACTCCTCTCTGGGATTCTGTGAGAGTTTTACAGCTAAGGTTAAAAATGTATTTAGGTTCTAGTTTAACTTTCTTGTTTTTCCGTGCTCTGCCCCCTCGTCGCCCTCTGACATGCGTCTTTTGTTTTTGGGCTTGCCAGAGGTGGTGGGCGTTACCAGGGGGTGAAATGGGTTCCTGGTTTCCCATGAACTCATACACCCCCTGTGCTCCAAAAAAGAAGAAGAGGGCAATTCCCTCAGAGTTTCTTTGGGTGTTGCCTCATCATTAATTGCCAGCTTTCCCTTTTTTGAAGTGTCCATTATGTCACTAATTTCTATGTGTTTGGTTTTTTCTTTGACTTTGCCTCCTACATTAGATATTTTAGTGTCAGGTTTTTTGTCTATCTTTTTTACCAACACCTGAGGAAGAAATCCTGCATGATGTTTGGGGTAATTGTCTGCAAATTTGCCTCTAAATGAAGTGTCCATGTTAGATGTGGACACTGGGCTATTCTCAGAAGGATCAGGATTAGACTGTGCTTTTTGGCCCTTTTTGGAATTTTTGTTCCACGTTCTTTCTATGCCTTTAGCATAGTCATCCTAATCCCTTCTGAATTTGTGCAATTTGATCTCTATTACTTCTTTTTTGAAAACATCTATATTCTTCTGTATTTTAGCATCTCTCTCATTGTAGTCTTTAATATTTTCTAGAGACCCCAATTCAAGTCTTAAGTCCTCTATTTCTTTGTCTAATGTTGCAAGGTGTTTCTCTTGTTGAGACATAATTAATTTAATTAGGTTAAAAGAACACTCATCTTGTGCACTATTCCATTTAGTTATAAATTCTTCGTCACTTAAATCCATAGACGGATTTTTTTGGACTCTCAGCTCTCTAGGAATAATTTTATATTCCACATATTTCCACAAGAATAATAAATCTAGCCATTTTTTAGTATCTCTAAAGGGCTGAGAGTCCAAAAAAATAACACCTTGCCCATTATAATACTGTATTGTCGGGGGGGGGGGGGTTGGGTGGGGGAGGGAGTGTATTTATTTCAATGTATTGCAAAAAAAATTGGCCACAAGATTGGTACCGCAGGCCAGCGGGGACCTGCGGCGGGGACCACCTGAGGGCCTGTAGACACCCACGGGGCCAACCTGAGGACCTCCAGACACTCCCGGGACCACCTGAGGGCCCCCAGAAACCCGCAGGGACCACATGAGGACCCCCAGACACATGCGGGAACCACTCTAGGGCCCACAGACACCAGCGGGGGCCAACTAGGGACCCCGCGGCCTCTGGTATCAATCATGTGGGGATAGAGGTGGTAAGTATTAGTATTTATTGTTGGTAGCGGGGGTGGGTGAAGGGGGTATTTGGCCCTTGGTTGGTAGCGGGAGGGTTAACCCCTTCATTGCCTCAGCGGTTAGCCGCTAAGGTAATAAAGTTGACTATAAATGCATGTTTATTACATGGGATTCATGCCGGGGGTCTCCAGTGCTGATTTTAATGTCTGTCAGCTCCGGAGTCCGCCGGCATCAATCAGATGCATTAAAAAAAAAGTCCTGTATCACCGCCTCTCAGCAGCTTCTCACCAGCCTCACGCCAAGAAAAGTTTTGGGAGAAACTATCCATTCTAGAGCCGTGATTAGCCTGTATAGGCCTCAATAACCTAATTCCACCTACTAGAATTGCACGAGTTTCAGAACCTGCCGATAGATGGCTTATCCCTGCGATTTTTTCATGACGGCTGAAATTTTTGGTGATTCTTGCCTTTATTACCCCCTTATCGAGGCTTACTGAAGTACTCATTTTGGCCGATAAATGCTCGATAAGTGGCTTATCGAGGCTTATAGAATAGGCCCCTAAGCGTTGTGTCCAAACCTTAACGCTGCACCAAAGCCTTTGCTATTATACATAAATAACATGCACAGCAGGTTCAGAACAGCTCAGATCCAATGTTACATCAGATAAAAAAGAAAGTTAAGGCATCTGTCTGAGGCCCAGTCAGATAAAGACATGTACTGTAAGACATCTTTGGATCTCCTAGTGATCATTCAGGTGGTCTAACAAGTCATAAATACAGTAGGCTTTACAGCAGGTTGGCTTATTTTTATTTGTTATTTAAAACAAAACTACAAATGATAATTGTAGCCCCCTTTCCTCATTATAAGGGAACTACGCATGCTGATACAGATAATGGATTGTAAACAGTTCAATGATCAGTGCGACATGGTATGTTAACAGGGCAAAAATATTGTCATGATAGAGAGGATTTGGCCCGGGATTAAAGGGGTTACACCCCATTTGGCCACCCTCTGCTCTCATCAGGGAAGCAAGGGGTTAACTGGACTGAGGTCCAGTAATGTGTTTTGCCTTGCTTCAATATCCAAATGTTTATTCCCCTGTGTAAATGTATTGTGTTATCCTGGTGTTTGCACTCACACATACACTAGGGTTGATGCGGGAGGGAAGGGGTTAATGTTAAAATAGTGATTATAGCCCTTTGTGTAATTTTCCCGCCTTTTCAGGCTCCATTTTGCAGCCGTCCATAGGTCGCCATTGAGCCTCCATGCTTTCTAATGGCAGAAGTAGCGGTTTTGGACCTGTTTTCCAGCGACGACGAGCAAGTGGCGTCCGAGAGGAGGAGTGGCGGTTTCCCATTGTAAGTCAATGGGCTCATTGACTTCAATGGAGATTCCTCAACGCCGATCTCGAGGAACAGGTTGGCAGCCATCCAAACCGCAGACCGCAAAAGCGGATACAATGTCTTTTCGTGTCTTCGTGATTTTTGAAGATTGCTGTATGAACTGCCAGTCCAGAATTATGACTGTTTCATTATTCCATCTTAAGGGAGTGTCCATATTTTGTCTGTTATTTGTATATCTCGTGTGTTCACCTTTTTCAAGGAATAAATTATATTTTATCATATCTAAGTCTCGTCCAGTTCAACCCAGTTATATTTTTTGTGTATTATTAATAGCCTGTTTCAAAGCTACCGTCACAAATATATGTCTATAAGTCCCTAGAGATAGAGCCAAAAACATGTAACATGATGATTTGTAAGTATGCATAACTTTTTAATTCAGTAATCCTTAATAATCACTCAAAATTTAGCAAATGCCACCCAGTTGGCTTAGCTCCAAGTGGGAATTATGGTTAATAGGAAGAAAAATAGCCATGTAAAGCCATGGCAGGCTGGCAGGGGTGAGTGCAAGTTTTATTTACGTTATTTCTGCTTGTTAATGTTTTATTTTAAATGGGCAAATGCATATCTGGATGATGGTAATTTTGGCCATTACTGTACTGTATCTGTTATGGGGGAGAGGGTGTATTTATTTCAAAGTATTGGTTAATTTTTTTGGGGGGCACACATTTGGGACCGCAGGCCAATGGACACCCCCGGACACTCACAGGGACCATTCGAGGACCCCCAGACACCCTCTGGGACCACCTGGAGGCCCCGAACACTCGCGGGGACCACCCGAGGACCCATGGACACCAGCGGGGACCACCCGAGTGCCCGCCGCTGGCCTATTGTAGCATTCCTATGCTTAAAAAACAAAAAATCCTTTTATACTGTATATGGGGAATATGGGGGTATAGGGGTAGTTTGGGGCACAGGGGGTGGGTAGTACATATTGACATTGGATTTAAATCCACCGGTCACAGGACGTGGGAGATTTAAAAGCACAGGGGTTAAGGCACCCCATAACGGGGCCTGTATGTCATGAAGTAGGGGGTCCCCGAGGCTGAAACACTTGCGATTCAGCTCAGGAGACCCCCTGCACATGTACACTATTATTAAAATCAATATTTTTACTGTAAGATCGCCTGTAAGAGCCGTACATGGAGACGCAAAGTCTATAACAACCAATCAGATTGTGGTGGATACAGTTCCCACAATCTGATTGGCTGAAGTACCATGTGACGGCAGCCATGTTGCTTTTGGTGACATCATGTTAAAGGGAAAGGAAGCACAGCCATTCTGATTTGCTGGTTTCACTTCCTTTACATGATGTCATTAAAAAAAAAACACCGTCATTAAAAAAAACACAGCCAATCAGAGGCATGTGAACCATTTGCACTCAAATGTGACGTCACAGGCGTATAAAGCCTCATGTGATGGCAAGAAGCCTCATTTGATGGCAAGAAGCCGAGGAGGGAGGACCTCCTCCTCCAATAGGATTACAAGGGAGTGCCTGCTGAAGATGGATGAAGGTGAAGAAGATCAAGAAGAAGATACAGAAGAAGAAGATACAAAAGAAGATAGAAAACCCCGAAAGAACCAAAATAGGATTACAATTTACAGATGAAGAAAAAGAAAGAAAAGGACTTTGGATTTTTTTTACCTATGGCCCGAAGCTGTTTGGGATCGTTGATTTGATCAAGAGCTTGCGGTAACCACGGGAATCGGAGGGTGAAGACATCTAAAGGTAAGGGAAAAAATTGAATGTATGTTATTTTTCATTTACAGGTATTTATTTCAAAGTATTGCCTGTTATGTTTTTTTTTCCCACACGATTGGTACCGCAGGCCAGCGGGGACCCCCGGACACCTGCGGGGATCACCCGAGGGCCCAGGACTCCCACGGGGATCACCCGAGTGCCCCAGACTCCCGCGAGGATCACCCGAGTGCCCCAGACTCCCGCGGGGATCACCCGGGGACACCCGCCGGCCGGCCTGTTGTATTAATTGTGTGGTGAAAACAACGTAAACAATGATTTTATTCATGGCTCCATTTCTTTTACGGCAGCCATTAGCTGGGACAAAAATCTGGCGTGCTTTTAAAGTACAATTCACTTATCACTGCTTTGTGAATCTCGCTAATTGTCAAAAAACGATGCGTTTTACGTTTTTCAACTGATTAGACGTATTTAAAAAAAAAAAAATTGCCTGAAAAAATGCCTTTTATAGCTGATAAACCATTGTTGTCACTGCTTAGTGAATCGCGTACCAGGCAGTATCGGTCTTAAAAGCCATTTATCATACTTAAAAGTAGTTATCACTGCTTAGTGAATCGGCTCCTTAGATTTTTGAACATTATTTACACCTTTTAGCATACTGCAAGTGAAAATTAAGTGCAGTATAGCGCTCGCGTGACAACCTAAATAAATTAAACTGATTGAACAATACGTGACAATAATATAAACCTGTGTGGTAGAGTCTGAAAAAGAGTCCTAAGAGCTGCCCAAAAAGTTTCTCTGGTTATCTCACAACCAGTGATGGATATGAGAGTGGTAAACCTTTTAGCATACTGCCTTGTGCAGGCTGTTACAAAATTGCATAGAAAGCTGAACTTTTGTCATATGCTGCCATCTGCAGGATATAACAGGTATGTTCATCATGTCAAACATTGACATTTTAGCCATATTAACACATTGATTGGTAATAGAGATGGGCACCTTTTTTCTTCGAATTTGAAACTGTCACGTAGTGGCTAGTTCCTTTCAGCCGCAGAATTTTGTGGATATGTCTCATAAAGGCAAATTCAACATTTATCCCATCATTGAAAATCCGTGCAACGGATTAGTGCACCACTGTAAATGTCTACTAGCATATCTCCAAGGGACTTCCTAAAAGGATTCCCATACCATTTATATAGAGTTGATAAGCCTAAGGTACCAAGCTAATGACTGGAACGGTTTTAGACCCAACAGGACTAGGACCCACAACCACTTTTGAAGCTAAACCATCTGATGGGTCACTGTCTACAACTAGAATAAGTCCAATGGATAAAGATGCAGCAGCCATTATTTTAACAAATCACGCGGTGTACACCTTGGAATACCCTTCTTCCGTACCGCCTTAAGACGCGAGTGCAGGCGAGTGCATAAAATGGCATTTTAGTGTTCTGGTTTTTAAACACCTGAAATTGACACAGTAGCACAGTACTGTACACATTACAAGTCATTTCATTGCATTTAATTGCAAACAATCCATGAAATTCAAACAAAGCAACCGCGATAAACACGTGTGCCTGGGGCGATTGGCAGCGTTCATGCCGCGTGGAGTACAGCAGCGCACACGAAAACGGCTCCGCGATTTGTTAAAATAATGGCTGCTGCATCTGTATCTATCTTGTTGATTGTAACCTTGCACCCCATCCCCCTCCTACCTCCCCCTACCCTCTCCTCCTCCCCACCCTCTCCTCCTCCCTAATCTGAGTGCAGATTTTTAACAACCATTCAATACATTTAGAATTCAATAAGAATCTGAGTTGGATCCTTAAAACTCTATCCAGATTGGGTTTAATGACAGATTTGAATTAATCCGCTTGGCTTTTTTAGTATAAAATCCGCAAATGGATTTGGTCTAAACAATCCACGGAATTCTAGGAAACAGATTTGGGGCATCATGTAGTAAGTGGTGGAAAGGCACTTCTCGCCACTTTCCCGCCAAAAAAGTCTATCCGTATTCAGTAAGGGGCGAGAAAGTGGCGAGATTCAAAAAAAACGCCAGTTTGGCTGGCGTTTTTTTTTTCTGCCGGTGGCGCCTAAAAATGAAACATTTTCCGCCACGCTGAATTCTAGTAGAGGCGAGTAGCTAAGCGGAGCTATTCGCCACTCTAGAATGACGTATTTCAGGTGAATCAGCCACGCAAGAAAAAGATGGCAAGTTGCTGCTTTGAGGCAGCGGATGAGTGGCGAATCGGCACTTAGAAAAATTTCTGGCCTTTTTCCTGGCTGGGATTGATGCCGGGGGTCTCCGGAGCTGACACCATTAATACCAGCACTGGACACCCCCGGCATGAATCCGAGGCAGGAAAAATGAATTTAAAGCCCACTTCATTACCTTAGCGCTAAGGTAATGACGGGGTTAAAGAGCCGTGCCAGGTTTATTGTGGGTAGCGGGGGTGGGTGAAGGGGGTATTTGGCCCTTGTTGTTTGTTTAGGGCTTGCGGGGGGGTTGCGGGTGCACTTAACCCTTTCACGACCGTCGCGGTTAATACCGCTACGGTCATGAAGGGGTTATGTTTTTATTCTTGTGTCTGTTTTGCAGAAGCGGATGGGGCAGGATGAAGATGAGGATGGCCTTCATCGTGGCAGCCGCACATTGGTGAGTGCTATATGTATTTAATGTCTTTATTGTTCTGTATGTATTTTAAATGGACAACTGCACTATTATCCATTTGTGGATAATAGTAATGTTGCCCATTACTGTATTGTATGTTGTGTATTGCTGTTATGTTTATTGGGGGCTTTTGTCCCCAATAAACATGCTATTATGCGTTAATCCCCTTCATTGCCTTAGCGGCTATCCGCTATGGTACTGAAGCAGCATTAATGTATTTTAATAATATTGTGCGGGAGCAGGGGGCCCCCTGAACTGAACCGCATTGATTTGTGGCTCAGAGACCCCCTGCTTCCCGAGTTACAGGCCCCGGTTTGGGGCATCGGTTAGTGTGGACGCCATGTTTATTGCGGGTACATAGCGTATGGGACGCTATAATCATGGCGGCGACACTGCCCACCCGATCACACATACCGGGGCCTGTAACTCGGGAAGAAGGGGGTCCCTGGTCCACAAAGCAATGCGGTTCAGCTCGGGGGACCCCCTGCTCACTGTACAGTATTATTAAATAAATATTCATGCTGCTTCTCTACCATAGCAGATACCCGCAAAGGTAAGGAATGAGTTTTTATTGATATGTGTGTTTTATTCATAGTGTAGATGTGCAGAGGGTCTCCGGAGCTGAACCGCTTTGGTTTTAGGCCCGAGGACCCCCTGCTTCCCGAGATACAGGCACCTTTATGGGGTGCCGGTATCCCTCTGCTTTGTTTACATTCCGCGGTCACGTGATCGGGACCTTTAAATGCAGAGGGATACCGGCACCTCATAAAGGGGTATATTTTTATTGTGCTGATGTTTGCGCCGAGAGAGCAGCGGATCTCTCTCTGCTGCAAACACAACTTGGCAGGGGACGGCTTCTCGGCAGTTTCTCGCCAGGCAGCCATCCCGCCACCGGTTACACGCCATTTCATCAAATGGTGGTGGCTAATTTATTCGCCAGGGATTCGCCCCTTACAGCATACAGCCAGTTTAACACGCAAAAAACATGGCTAATTGCTAAACTGGCTAATGCATTTTTTCGCTGCTTACTGCATGATGCCCTTGGACGGGTCCGCCCATCTGTATTTAAGAGGACTATAGTATATGTAATCGTGTTCAGAAGGTAAGAAAGCAATCGATCTGTATAGATTTTGTACATTTCTATGTGTACGTTTGAATAATGTTGATCACTACTATGTGTAAGAATTTACTATTTTGAAAAGACACAGGGGGTCATGCACTAAGCAGTGATAAGTGCTTTAAAGTGAGATAAAAAGCCATTATAGCGTGATATTGCCTGCTGTGAGATTCACAAAGCAGTAATAAGTCTTTTAAGTGAGATAAATGCCTTTATAGCGCAATACTGCCTTCTGTGAGATTCACAAAGCAGTGATACGTGCTTTTAAGTAGCCATTATAGCACGATACTGCACTGTTATCACTGCTTTGTGAATCTCACAGCAGACAGTATCACGCTATAAAGGCAGTTATCTCACTTAAAAGAACTTATCACTGCTTTGTGCATAGCACTCAGAAAACCCACTTATCACTGCTTAGTGCATAACCCCCACAGACTGGCATTGGAGGCTGGGTGGCAACTGTCCCTGTCCCTGTAGTGTAGAGGAGATTAGGGCTGCTTCAAACACTGCTTTTTCCAGCCAGCATATGGCGCTGCAGATCCCTCCATAGCTGATCCTCCTTAAATCTTTTGGCAATTGTCCATATTGCTGGTTTGTGTATTTTTGTTTTGTACTGTATGTATACAGTATGGTGTGTTTATACTGCATGTACAGTGTGTGATATGTATGTATATTTATTTATATAGCACTATCCAGGTATATAGCTCTTTATAATACATGTGACATAATATTATAATACAATGGGAATAATTGGTTCAGATATAAAACAATAGAAAATGGAGTCTCTGCCTGTAAGTGCATGCATGATGTCTATGTATAGGGTTCATAGATAGAGGGCATGCATACAGTATGTGTGTGTGTGTCTATGATTCATATATGTTGTCTGTAATGTTATATATATATATATATATATATATATATATATATATATATATATATATATATATATATATATATATATATATAGTATTTATTGCTTGTATGGTGCTTGTGCTTTCCTAAAATTACCATTTATTGTGTGAAAGTGTTTGTAACACACGTACATCATTTTATTATGACCACAGAAATTTTGTTTTCAACTTACATCAAAAATATTTGTACGTAGTCAATTTCAAACATTGTGGGTACATTACACCAAAAAATGTAAGACCTATACTTTAACATGTTACAGGATATTAAAAATATAACATTTTTACATGTCCAAAAATGGCAAATTGTCATATGATCGAAACATTATATCGTATACAATATACAGTACATATTGTGGAGAGACACGTGTGCACAGGTCTCTGACTTTCTCCTCTCCAGCTAAACCCATATTCCAGGGTCTGAATAAAGGTCTGAACTGCAAGGCTTTTCTTTTTGTAAAGTTTATCGAAGCAAACATTTGTGGATCTGGGCCCTAGGTGAAATTGCACGCTGTTTGCACATTGTTTTAATAACAAAATGTCGCAAGTTTACAAAGAAAGACAAAAGTTTGTCTGAATGTTCGCGGGCCAAACTTTGAGACATTTGCCCATCTCTACTCCTGGTGTTAGTACACAGTCTTTCGACCCTAGACTCCACCAGGCATCAGGGAGATACTTTATCATAAATTATGTCATCTAAATTATCTCAGATGAGATGCAATTGACAGCCATATTAATGATATTTGCACACCTTATTTTTTTTTTTTTAACCAAAAACAAGATATTGAAATATCAGTGACGAGGGAAAAAAAATATTTTTGGGCCCAGGAGAGAGCAGTCACTGATGCTGAGCCACTGATTGCTAAGTAGGGGGCTTGGATATGCATGTAGCATTTCTTTCTTGTCTGATGACGTAGTTAAAACTCTTATTCTCAGCCCCTTTGGATCCAGACTCTGAAGGTGTTGCTCTGTAAAGAAAAGGTTCTCACATTAATACTTAAAATATGAAATATTTTCCTGAACTACATAAATATTTGCGCAAGGTAAGTACATTTTTAAAAAGAGAGTGAAGATAATGCATGTGGCTTCAGAGTGAATCCTTTGTTTAATATAAATGCTATGTATATATACAATTATATTACCTTTGGTATGTTCTCATAGGTTTCTGTTTGCTGTATTATACAATGTTACTCTCTCTTTATGGGGGTATCACCAAGTATTTAATTACCGTGACAACTCTGGTCATTAAATAGCTCTCAACCTAAAGTCCAGCTATCCCATGAGGAACGTGTTGAGTGGAGTGCTGACGTCTCTATGACCGGAGGGGTGGAGCTAGGCTAATGGGTGCTGTTTCTTTCACATACGGCTGCAGGAGCCCATCAGATCCACTGCCACATACAATATATTGACAAGAGCTTGTTTCTTATTGTGTTTGTGAGTCGTATTACTCTTTTTCAAATGGTTATATTAAAAGAAAGATTCACACTATGAAATTACATGCACCTCCCTTCATTCTTTTTTAGTCTCTAACTTGAGACTTGGTCCATCTGAGCAGCCATACTGTAGTTTTGGATCTCTTCATCTGGACTAATTGTTTAGACTTTAATTAAAACAATGTTTTAAAAAACTACATATTTACTGTACAGTATATACTTTGAAAATACTTGCCAATTAATCAACATTGTTGATATCAGGTCCGTCTGTAGACGGTAAGCAAGTAAGGCACCGCCTTGGAGCAGCCATGTCACTGGGGGCGGAGGCAGGAGAGGATGCCCGCGGGAGTGGAGCAGCTAAGTAGGGCAGTGGCAGAGAAGGATGGCTGTGGGAGAAGGGGACAGAGGATTGCTGGAGTGGTGAGTAGAGCAGGGCGTCAGAGGATGGCCCACGGAGAAGCCTGGCCCAGATCTTTTCACTGACTTCTGGTGTCTGCAGCTGCTACAGCACGCTCCTCCCATCCTTCTCCTTGCTCTGACTGACGTCCAGCTTATCTCCCACCATGCAACTCCCCTGCCGCCCTGCATCTCTCATGTTCTGCTCAGCTCACCTCTCTGGCGGGCCTCCATCCTCTTCTCCCGCTGCCCTCTACTGCCACCCTCCTGCTCCACTCCCGGCTGTGGTCATCCTCCACGAAAGCAAGGTAAGCAGCGCCGCCGTAGCCGCATTTGGCTGAGTCCCCGCTGGCGCAAAGCGCTCTCATGGTTGGAGTTGGAGAGCGCTCCAAGCATGAGTGCCGGGTGTCCGGCATTTACGCGCATGTGTGTGCGGGGGAGGGGGGGCATTGCAAGTAGTTGAGCTCACGGGAAAGTATAATTTTTTTGTTTATCTAAGCGCCGAGAGTGGGTGAGCATGTGTGCCCGCTCAGCGCCACCCGCTCAGCGCTAGTGGGGACGCAGCCTTAAGGGAATGAGAGGAGGAGGAGGGACTGAAAAGAGGAGGAGGGAGTGACAGGAGGAGGAGGGGGTGAACGGAGGAGGAGTAGAGGCGTGAGAGAGAAGTAGGGAGGTGAGAGGATGAGGAGGGAGAGGTGAAGGGATGAGGAGAGGTTTGAGGAGGGATGAGAGAGAGGATTAGGAGGACTGGGTGGAGAGAGAGCATAAGGGGGGTGAGAGGGAGGATGAGCAGGGCAGGTGAGAAAGAGGATGAGGAGGGTGGGGCTGAGAGAAAGAAGATGAGGGGGGAGAGGATGAGGAGGATGGGGCTGAGAGAGGATGAGGATTGTGGGGCTGAGAGAGAGAGGATGAGGAGAGTGGGGTGGGAGAATGGATGAGGAGGGGGTGAGAGATGCGGAGGGGGTGAGAGGATGAGGGTCATGAGAGGATGAGGAGGGGGTGAGTGGATGAGGAGTGGGAGTGAGAGGATGAGGGGGGTGAAAGGATGAGGAGGGGGTGAGAGGATGAGAGGATGAGGAGGGGGTGAGAAGATGAGAAGGGGTGAGAAGATGAGTGGGGAAGATGGAGGATGAGAGAGAGAATGAGGAGGGTGGTGAGAGAGAGGATGAGAGGGGTGAGATGCAGGATGAGCAGGGCAGATGAGAAAGAGGATGAGGAGGGTTGGGGATGAGAGAGAGAGGATAGGAGAGTGGGGGTGAGAGAGAGGATGAGGAGGATGGGGGTGAGGGAGGGTGAGGGTGAGAGAGGGGTTGGGGCTGAGAGAGAGGATGAGAAGGGTACGGCTGAAAGAGATAGGATGAGGAGGGTGGGATGAGAGAGAGGATGAGGAGGCTGGGGCTGAGAAAGAGAGGATTAGAAGAGTGGGGCTTAGAGATAGCGGGTGAGGAGGGTGGGGCTGAGAGAGAGGTTGAGGAGGGTTGGTGGGAGAGTGGATGAGGAGGGGGTGAGAGAGGAATTGGAGGACGAGGGAAGAAATAGGATGGGGGGGGGAATGAGGAGTGTGGATGAGAGGATGAAGAGGGGGTGAGAGGATGAGGAGGGGGGTGAGAGGATGAGGAGGGGGGTGAGAGGATGAGGAGGGGGGGTGAGAGGATGAGGAGGGGTGTGAGAGGCTGAGGAGGGGGGGTGAGAGGATGAGGAGGGGGGGTGAGAGGATGAGGAGGGGGGGTGAGAGGATGAGGAGGGGGTGAGAGGATGAAGAGGGTGGTGAGAGACTAACTTACTCTGCTCTGGAAGCTGCCCTCTCTTATGGTGACCTTTCTTTCTCCCACACTCCGTGCTCTTATGGCAGGGGTGGAAGTGTGGGGCTCCTGCTCTCCTCTATCTGCCGCCACGTATACTTCCTATGCCTCCCTCTCTTGCTTTTCCCTCCTGTGTGGCTCACACTGTCCAGCTTTTTTCTCCTATCCCTGCCCATATGACAGTCATCTTTCGCCCACCTACCTCTACTCATCCCCCTTCTGTCTTTCTCTCTGACTTTGAAACCTGGCTCTCTTTCATTCTCTCTAAAGACTCCCCTGTTCTTCTCCTTTGGGACTTCAACTGCCACATTGATGACCCCTGTCTACTTGGGCTTCCCGCTTTCTCTCTCTAACTTCTTCTTTTGGCCTTCAACAGTTGACTGCAACCAGTACCCACAAGGATGGCTCTCTGACCATCACCTCATCTCATTTTCTCTCTCTCACTTCTTCCCTTCTCCACATCCATCTACCCCACGGTTCTGCAGAGACCTGCGTTATATTAACCTACCAGCTTTTGAGTCCACTTTACGCTCCTCCCTCTCCTCTTTCAGCTCTGCTGCAGACCCTGACAACCTGGTCAGGAACAACAAGGCCAACAGGCCCTATCCTCCTGTCTTGATCTACATGCCTTGTTTTCTCTCTGCTGTTCTCGCCCTTTGAACCCCAGACCCTGGCTAAATTCCCACAAACGCATGCTGTGTTCCTGCACTCGTTCCTCTGAACGCCTCTGAAAGAAATCTCACACTCTCGCAGACTTCCTTCACTATAAATATATGCTATCCTGTATAACTCTGCCCTCTCTCAAACGAAACAAACCTACTTTTCTTCACAAATAAACATGCACAAGTCTAATCCTTGCCGATTTTTCTCTGTCTTTGACTCCCTACTCAGATCACCCTCTACTGCCTGTTCTTCTTCTTCCATCTCACCTCAGGACTTTGCAGACTATTTCAAGGAAAAGGTGGAATCCATACTTCAGGCCCTCTGTATCCTCCTCCCATCATACACTTCTTCCTAACTCTCCTCCTGCATTCCTTGACTCATTATCCGCTGTCACAGTGGAGGATGTGCCATTGCTTATCTCTTCTCCCTCTACCACCTTCCCTCTTGACCCCATTCCCTTCCATCTCCTAAATCCTCTTGCTCCTACTATAATCCCTACGCTTACTCTACTGATATAGCCCTCACTAAAATAACTAATGACCTCCATGCTGCCAAAGACAGAGGTCATTACATTCTGCTCATATTACTCGACCGCTCTGTAGCATTTGATACTGTGGACCACCCTCTTCTCCATCACATTCTCCATACTCTTGGCATTCGTAACAAATCTCTATCCTGGTTCTCCTCTTACTGTACCTCTCCCATCATACTTTCAGTGTCTCTTTTGCTAACACCTCCTGCTCTATTGATATCTCTGTGGGTGTACCCCAGTCTTCTGTCCGGGACCTATTCTCTTTTCTCTTTACATACTCTCTTTATGTGACCTAATCACATTTCTTGGGTTCAACTATCACCTCTATGCTGATGACACACAAATGTACTTTTCTACCACTGACTTTACACCTGCTGTACAGACCAAAGTTTCTGAATGTCTTGACTATATCATCCTGGATGGCCCTCCGCCGACTTAAATTTAACATGGCAAAAACAGAGTTTCTCATACTTCCTCCCAAACCTTTCCCTATTTCCTCCTTCCACATTACTGCTAGAAGTTGTATCATTCACCCAGTAGCTCAAGCATGTTGCCTAGCTGTTGACTCCTCTCTCACATACAAAAGGTAGCAAAAAACTGTTGTTTTGTCCTCCGCAATATTAACATGATACGCCCTTTCCTCTGTTGCTCGACTGCAAAAAATCTGACACATACCCTAATTCTCTCCCGTCTTGACTACTGTAACTTTCTGCTGTCTGGCCTTCCTGCCTCTCATCTGTTTCTCCTATAATCTATCCTAAATGCTGCTGCCAGAATTACTCTACTATTTCCGAAATCTGTCTCAGCATTTCCCCTGCTGAAATCCCTCTCCTGGCTTCCTATCAAATCCCGTATCACACAGTCAATTCTCCTTCTCACTTTTAAAGCTTTACACTCTTCTGCTCTTCCTTACATCTTAGCCCTAATTTCTCGCTATACACCGGCTCTTGCGTTCTGCTCAAGTATATCTTCTCTCTACCCATTTGTACCTAAAGCCCTCTCCGACCTTAACCCTTTGCGGTCCAATTAATTGTTACTAAGTGCGCCAGCAGGTCTAATTTAATTTTCGAAAAAAAAACCCCACAAATAGCTCAACCCCGTTATAGCGCGATCCGCACACACACTAGGCGCTCTTGCACCGCACGCACTTGCACCCTGTGCGCGCAGAGTCGCACCGCACCCTGTGCGCCCAGAGTCGCACCGCACCCTGTGCGCGCAGAAGCGCACAGCACCCTGCGCGCACACCGCATGCACTCGCACCGCACTCACACCGCACGCTCTCGCACCGCACTCACGCGCACCGTGCACTGTGCGCATGCCGCATGCACTCGCACCGTGCACCGCGCACAAACTCGCACCGCGCACTGCATACACACTCGCACCGCACACTCGCACCGCGCACTCGCACCGTGCACACTTAAACCGCGTACCGCACACACCACACCACACACCTACCTCCGGTGTCAACTGCTGGGGCTGCCTGTGGGGATCGGTGCGGGGTGGGGGGGGGGAGAATCGGTGCTGGGCTGGGGTGCGGTGATGGGGGGGGTGACTGGTGCTGGGCTCGGGGGATCGGTGTCGGGCTGAGGTGCGGAGCTGGGGGGGGGGGGTATTTGGTGCGGGGCTAGGGGCAATCAGTGCTGGGATGGGGGGGATTGGTGCAGGGCTGGGGGGGTATCGGTGCCGGGCTGCGGTGCGCGGCTGCTGGCGGGAATCGGTGCTGGGGGGAAATCGGTGCTGGGCTGGGGTGCGGGGATCGGTGCGGAGCTGGGGGGGGGGGCAGGGGGACTGGTGCTGGGCTCGGGGATCGGTGCCAGGCTGAGGTGCGGAGCTGGGGGGGGGATTTGGTGCGGGGCGGGGGGGTCAATGCAGCTGCTGGGAGAAGTGTGCGGCTGCCAGCACCACACTCCAGCTCTTCCCCTCTCCTCATTCCTCCGATCCGACATTGGACCGCAAGCAGAAAAATATTTTGTCGGATATATTCCGACATTCGACCGGAAAGGGTTAAACCCTTCTCACTGACTACCCCACACCTCTGGAATGCCCGTTTCAAGACCCATTTAAGACCCACCTCAAACACACCTGCTTAAGGAAGCATATGAGTAGATCCATAGCTGATACTTTACACCTCATATGTTAACCTTGGCCCCTTGCAGACGCTCTTACAAGAATGCCCTCCTACTATCTCTGTATGTTCTTCCTACCTACGATTTAGATTGTAAGCTCTTCGGAGCAGGGACTCCTTTTCCTAAATGTTACTTTTATGTCTGAAGCACTTCTCCCCTTTATGTGTTATTTATATTATTTGTTATTTATATGATTGTCACGTATATTACTGTTGTGAAGCGCTATGTACATTAATGGTGCTATATAAATAAAGACATACATTAGGAGGACAGGGGGAGATAGAGGATGAGGGATAGTGAAAGAGAGGATGAACAGGGCAGATGAGAAAGAGGGTGAGAAGGTTGAGGATGAGGAGGGTGGTGTGAGAGATTGAGGAGGGTAGGGTTGAGAGAGAGGACGAGGAAGCTGGGGATAAGAGAGAAGATTAGGAGGGTAGGGTTGAGAGAGAGGATGAGGAGGGTAGGGTGAGAGGGGATGAGGAGGGTGGGGGTGAGAGGGGAGGAGGAGAGTGGGGATGAGAGAGAGTTGACGAGGAGGGTGGGGGTGTGAGAGTGAGGTTGTTATCAAATAATATACTCTATGCATAGCTAAGAAGTTTAAATGGGCCAATAGGTAGCCGTGACATCATCCCTTGCGTTGTGGCTAACTATTGGCCCCTGTCACTGGTACCTGAGGATGACATACCTGCACCCTCCATAGAAGTATGCGTTTCAGGAATCACGGGTTCCCTAGTGCCGAAATGAATACGCTTCAGCTCGGCAGAACACCTGTTTCTTACCTAGGGTGGGAGGAAAACTTTTTGGGGAGTGGAAGCCCCTGAAGGATTAGCACTTTGCGTGGTTTCATTCAGAAGCATGAACGCAGTCATGGCTGACATTGTTCCCAGCTTGTTCGTCTGCAGAGCTAGGGACAATTAGTCTTGCTACATCTGTACACACTATTACACTTATGTAATTTGGACATTTTAAAAATGTTATATCCCAATTATTATCCTTATCTTTGGTCAATAGTGAGATTAATAATGTATTAATAATTAGGTTAGCATTGATTGAGTTGGAAATTACTTTTTATTGTTAATATGGTAAAAAAAAATTCAACCTCGTATGTATGACAAACAAATAAATCCCATTAAAATGACAAAGCATTTCTTCGTTCATATTTCTGTTGCACTTTGCTGTGCCCTGACTCCCACCAATTTGCCTTGAAACACAGACCCTTTGGGGATTTGTATGAATGTCTACTTCCTGGCAAAGCTGACCTTAATTGCTCCATTTTTATCATATTAAAAAAAAGCCTATTGTATCCAAAACGGATGCTATTCTTTGAATCTGGTGAAAAGTGTTTACTCGAGTTTTGGCCCAATTTTGCAAGTGGGAGAATTTCATACAGTTGTAGTAGGACTCACTCCCTGTCTCCAAAGACATCTCTAATGGGGGTCCATGCTTCAAGATCAGACTCCCCACAGTGATAATCCTGTAGCAGCACATATTGTCTCCGGCACCAGGACAAAATACGTGGCTGCAACTGCAGCTGACCCCGTGCTGGAGACAATAATTTCTGCTACATTTGTACGAAACCTCTATATGTAATTAACATTTAATTACAATTAGTAAGCAAAACGTCATAGTATATATCAGTGTCAAATTTTTCTAATTGTACAAATGTTTATGCTGAGCATTTCTATAGAAACATTGTCAGTCTAAGGAATTACCTGTTACTTAATGGTCAAAAGTACTGCCACACCTTTCACCTGTCATGATGCCTTCCACCTGCAATGTAAAAAAGAGCATGAAAACAAATGGGCCATTACAGATCAAGGGAAAGATGATGCAATTATTGGGCAAAAAACTGTACTAAATTATCAAAGTTAGTAAATCATTTCGATTTCATAGGATTTATGCTTTGATACATTTTCATTTCTCAGAGAATGACATCACATTTGAGTTGATACATATGGACTTTAGCATAAAATGTAACCCACTTGTTTAGATAAGTACAAAGGATATACAGCTATGTTCGTGATTTCACTAAAGATGGTGTCTGTTTACCCCTGAATTATAATCTGATTTATATAATTTGCCAGCATTATAGCTTCATTCAAGTTTCACAATTATTTATTTCAATCATCTGCAGAAAACAGTGATAAACTTACATAGTGAAGAAGTGGAAATGCACACTCTCACAATAGAATGATTACCGATGAGTAACTAGTGTAGAAGGTTTAGATATGATTGCCGAGATTAGTTAAGGAGGGAAACAAATTTGATTACTTTGATGCACATGATGGTTGCTAATTGCAATGCACTGTAATAGATCAATGTGTCTGTTCCTCTTGATTAGTAACATGTACCGTATACGTGTCAGAGATTGATGCACCTTTTAACAGGTTTGCGCCACATCAGATGTAGAATAAAATACAACGGGGAATACAGTTCATTCTGCCTGAATGCAGCAGGTTAAAAATCCTATCTCAGAGGCAGTCTAGAGGTTCCTTGGGCATAGAACCTCTGATGACAATTATAGCCTGTTGCTACAGTTTGTTACACAGTATAGTGATTGAGTTTAAAGCTGTAGACCAAGCAATATCCTAGATGTGTTTTTTTTTTATAAATCAGTTCTGTACTATGAGAAAATACTTGTAGCATTTTTGTTTTTTAAAATAACTCTATATTACATTTTTTATGTATTATAATGTAACAAGCATTTTTTGTTTCTATAGCAACCATTTACAAGGTCACATCACTTTCCTCTTCTGAAACAGACTCAGGCAAACCCCTTTTTGAGCCCTGCCCTCTCTCTAAGAGTGCACCAATTGTATCTAGGAACTGCCTGGTCACATGATCTTCCCCACAGATCTTTGCATCTTTGGTTCTCTTCTGCTGCACTGAAAGCCATTTAGTGAACCCCAGAGCCGAATCTTCTCTGATCGATCACAGGAGAACGGAACGATTGGCAACTTAGCTAATTACTTATTGTGTGGATTGTGTTGATCACATATTAAAGGGAAAATGAAAAAAAAATTAATTTAAAAAAAAACGGCAGCTTAGACTGCTGCTTTAAGAATTCTGTGTAGTCCAAATCAATTGCAACTCATTGCCACAGTACACAGTGTGATACTTAAACTGAAACCACTGTGCTAGTTGCAGGTGGCAAAATTGCTAACAAGGGCTTCAATTGCCAACAGAATTTCTTTGCCCAATGAACCTCTTGACTACTTCTGAGATAGGATTTTGAACCTGCAGCATTCAAGCAGAATTAACTGTTTTCCCAATGATATTTTCTTTTATGTTTGATACTAACAAAGATCCGATTATTTAAAAAAAATCTTTCACAACTGATTAACTTTGGGGATACATTATGCAATGCTAAATAAATATTCTCATATTTAGGCATCTGTCAAAACCTTCAAAAAAAAATTTAAACTGACATTCAGCCTGTGACAAACGCCACCCTTGTGTAGCGCTGACGTCTGTCTAGGCTCTTCCCAACATGCTCTCCTAGGGTTTATTTAGAGAAACACAAGAATAAGACGTAGCATTATAGTGTGTAACTCAGGCTTCTGCCTGTTTTATTTAATCCCATTAAGGGACTGTAGTTTAATCAGATACATGTTGGAGGCAATCAGCCATTAACCTTCAGTGGTTATTTCTTATATCAGTGACACAATCTTATATACAGCCTGTCTCTTTAAGAAAACAAAACCATAAAAGTAAAGCCTAACCCTTTTAGGAAAACTAACCATACAGCAGCATAAACCTTTCTAACTGTTGCTGGCCAACTAACCTGGTTCCCAGCTTAAATAACACACTCCCATGTAGGGTTACCATATACTTCATAATATCCACAGTCTTTAGACACAGCAATTTACATTCTGTTCTTATCTGATAGATGGGGACAACGTCCCAAGAGTCCATGAAATTCTTCCAGACACTGCAACTCATGAAGGGGGCGTCCTCCCCGAACTGGATACAGGGGAGCAGCATGTCCCCAGCCTCCAGGCTCTAGGAGAGAGACTGAAACAGCAAAACTATCTGCCATAAATACCTGTTCCTTAATTAGGAGAGCAGGTGAGGGAGAACTAGACCCATTGTAAACTGTGGCCTGGGCTTTCCATCCACCAGCCTCAGTAAATGTGAAGCTGTGGAATGGATCCTTTTGCACTATTCCTGTACTTTCTGACCTAAATGGGGCAGAAAGCTGCCTAATATCCTGAGACTGTGTCACATATCCCCCTCCCCAGATCACACCTACTGGGGTGAGCGGCCATGGATATATACTGAGCGTCCCATCTTAAATACTTGAGCTAACTTCCCAGAACAATAGTAAGCATTCACTTGAAAGAAATGTGAACCTTTTTCCTAATATTTCCATTTGACTAAGTGCAGTAATTACCGAAACTACGTTTCATCATAATATTCTTGACAAACATATTTTGTTGTCTTATAATAGGGAACCTTTTTCAAAAATACTTTTCTAGTAACAACAATTTCTATAACCTCCCTGAGTTTTCCTACTCTAGAATATGAACCATATTATATATTTACGAAAGAGAATGGCCATTAAAATGTTATATTACCCATATTTTTAGAAGATACAGCCTTGTAATCCTGTTAAGGGCCGTCAACCCGTATACCAACTTGTAGTTTTTCTAAATTTTCAAAAGATAGAATCTTGCAATATTGTTAAGTGCCACCAACCCTGGAAACTAATTTGTAGTCTTACCTACATTTTCAAAGAAGAGAAAAAAAAATACAAGATTTCAATATTTACACTGCTTATTCTAGAGGCATGGTATAGCATATAACTGTACTAGCAAATTATGGTGCATGGTTAAACTGTCTGTGACATAGGGCCTTATGCAGTAAGCGCCGTAAGGCTTTTTTCGGCATTTTTTGCCCTCCCGATTCAGTAAGCGCCGATAAGTGGAAATTATCGGCAACTTTTCTTCCCGATAAAAAATTATCGGCAGCGGCACTTTTTGAACTCAGTGGTATTCAAGTAGCCCCCATCAGCTTTTCGGTGCTGATCGGCACTCCAGAATGGAGAGTTTATCGGGAATCCAGCCCGCCAACTAAAGTTGGCAACTTGGTGGAAGAGAAGCATCAGCAAGGGCGACACTTAGAAAAAATAAGCCCTTTTTCCTGTCTGTGATTGATGCCGGGGGTCTCCGGAGCTGATACCAGCACCGGAGGCCCCCGGCATGCATCCGAGGCAGGAAAAATGCATTTAAAGGCCACTTCATTACCTTAGCGGCTAACCGCTAAGGCAATGAAGGGGTTAACCCATCGTGCAAGGTTTATTGTGGATAGCGGGGGTGGGTGAAGGGGGTATTTGGCCCTTGTTGTTTGTTTTGGCCTTGCGGGGGGGTTGCGGGTGCACTTAACCCCTTCACGACCGTAGCAGTTAATACCGCTACGGTCATGAAGGGGTTAAGCCCTCCCGCTACCCACCCGCAAGCCCTAAACAACCACCGTTGGGGCTAATACCCCCTTCACCCACCCCCACTACCCACAATAAAAAATAATCACACACAGCAGCCCCACACTAAATAAATAAATAAATCTAAATAAATAAATAAATATCTCTATATAAATAAATAAATATATATATATATATATATATATATATATATATATATATATATAACCCCAACAACCCCTAACATACACATATATGCACATCAATGATACTATAGGCCGGCGGGGGCCCTCGGGTGTTACCCGCAGGCCTGCAGTACCAATTGTGTGCCCCCCCAAATTAATGTCTAAACACATACATACTTATTGTTAGGATCACCTAGACCTCCTGCTTAGCCATAGTTCTTCTTTGTCCACTGGGTGTGCTGCTGTCTTCTGTTTCCTCTGGGTTCCTCTGTCTGCCAGTCTGTCTTCTTGTTGCTCCTCTCTGTGTCCTTTATAACTCTGCTTCCTGTCTGTTGCTTTTGCCTTTGCTTGAAGTCAGACTCCTAATGCACATGCTTCTGATTCCTGATCTGTTTCTGTACCTGTACCTGTATTATAGAAGTTTGTTCACAGTAAAAGCCCTTGATGGTAATCTGGCTTGTCCCTGTTTGTTCCTGTTCTCAGTCGTTGCCCCCAGACCTGTCCTTGCTCCCCTGTCCTGTTCCAGTCTCCTCGTTGCCGACCTCTGCTTGTTACCTGACTTCGCTACCTGCCACCTGCCTCGGACATCTGCTTGTTTCCTGACTTCGCTACCTGCCGCCTGCCTCGGACCTCTGCTTGTACCTGACTTCGCTACCTGCCGCCTGCCTCGGACCCCTGCTTGTGACCCCTACTACGCTCGTGCTGTTCCGGCAACCGAGATCCTACCCGCCACAGGAGTCTCCCGTGACAGAAAGCAAAGGCCACTTCTGGCTCTCGCTGGAACAGATTCTTCTTCTGCCTGCACCCTTTTCTGCCTGCTGCAGCAGACCACATCCGCATGGTTGAAAATAAGTACTTTCGTTTCTTTTTTCGAAATCCAAGTTGGGATCTTGAAAGGTTTTTTTTTTTGCTGCTAAGTGTTCTGCAAGAAGTATTGCGTTCATAACTAAAAAACATTTTTGCTGAGATTAGAACTGTTGCTGCAGAGACTATTGCAGCTTTCTTTGAGATTTTTCTTTTTGTGCAGTGCCTGGGTTTACCCTTGCAGTACCTGTTACCACCTTTTTTAGACTCTGACTTTTCATTTCCTGAACAAGGCTTGTCTCTGCATCACTGGTTGGACCACTGCTGTTCACAGGGTTCCCATTTCAAAAGACAAGAGTGCTTCTATTATTTTGTTACTGCATACTGTGATTTTTCCTGCAATCTGTAGTTTTTCATATGATTGTTTCTAAGTTTTCAGGTTTACCTGCAAGTTCCCCTACAGTTTGTTTCTCTGCAACATATGATATCCCTACGTCTGATATCAAAGGTTTCAGATTTGACTGCAGGGTTCTCTGTCTGATATTCCTATGTCCGATGTCAAAAGTTTCAGATCTAACTACAAGTTTTCTCTGTATTAGTTTCCTGCTGTCTATGATATTTCTATGCCTGATATCTAAAGTTTCAGATTCAACTGCAGGTTTTCTCTGTCTGTATGATATTCCTATGCCTGATGCCTAAAGATTCAGATGTAACTGCAGGTTCTCTCTGTCTGTATGATATCCCTACACCTGATTTCAAAAGTTTCAGATATAACTACAGGTTTCTCTGTCTATGTTTTTTCCTTGCATTTATAAATCTCTGTGACTGATGCTAAAGTCTCAAAAGGTCAGCTCTCCTATCTTGTGTCTCTCTGTGTCTAATATTCCTGTTGTTCATTCTAATGCTTCTGTTTTAAAAACACATTTCCTCTTTACTGGTTTCTTGGGAAGTGTGGTTTCCCCATGTCTGAAATTATGGCTCCCACTCAAACAGTCTTGAGCAGTAAATGTGAACACAGTACCACTGATTTTTCAGAACTTCTCAAAGCAAGGAAGAAGAAGAAAAAGAAGGGAAGCATTACTGTGGAAGTTGCAGAAGGAATTAAGAATGAAAATGTAGCCTCAGA